>NW_027189387.1:97500-120000 GCF_040958095.1 Procambarus clarkii
AACATAAATGAAAATAAAGACAAATCTCGGGTAGTTAAATTTCAGTTAAATAATGAAGAAAATGTAAAGACAATTTGAAATACAAAATACAATGTTAAAATGGTGCTGAGAATATCGGCTATGGCTGAAACCTCCCTTAGTATACGAGCTAATGAGCGAGTATGCCAGAGAGAGGTGTCATCCGTAAGAGCACAAGGAATATTCTGAAGTGGATTGCTGGTCAGGCTCAGACGTCGATTCGTGTAGGGGGCGCTGAGGTGCTGGGTGCAGGTGCGCGGCTGGCTAGTCACCAATCACAGGCAGGCAAGCTGGTGAAGGGTAGTTAGCTGGTTTGATGACGAGCCAGCGTGAGGAGGGTGTGTAGAGTGGGGGGATCTTGGATACGTTTTGCCTCCTGGTCAAAACGTTTTGTGCTACTGGTGACGTATCTTGAATGTAGCATCTTATACTTGTGTCTTTGGCGTAACTTAAAGTAGGGAAGAGCAGGCTCAATCTCTCTTGAAAGAGATTATCGTCACAACTCCCCCCCGAAGCCTGCGGTTCCGGTGAAGTTACGTCTTCAGGAGGTAGGGTGGTAGGAGGAGCAGCTTCTACCTCATTGACTCTGGAGAGGGCGTCTGCTATGATGATGTCAGACCCCTTGATGTAGAGATCTCCAGGTTGATTTTCTGCAGATATCAAGCCCATTGTAGAAGCCGTCGAATGTTGAATTGGGCTTGCTGCAGGAAGTGTAGGGTGTTGTGGTCCGCGTAGATGGTGGTAGACCGAGCACTTTTCAGGTATGGTTCGAATTGCTGAAAGTGCAGGACGATGAGTAGCTCCGTTTCGATTGTGCGGTGGTTCCTTGTAGCTGTAGTCGCTAACAGGTAGATTCTCTTTGCCTTGTTGTTGCATTAGGTCACCCCCGATGCCGATACCACTGGCGTCGACATGGAGGATGAAAGGCTTCGTGATATCTGGCGAGGTGAGAATAGGATTAGAACATGCCAAAGGAGCACTATTATAGTCCTGTAAATTAGGATGAAGATCAGGTAGGATTTCCGATTTGGAAAGCACCAATTCAGTGTTAATGCTTTCGGGAGAAGCAGGGAAGGTTTCACTGTGGAGGTATGGACCTTTAGATGTAGGGACAGATATCAGCACAGTAGGGGGAATACCTTGATACTGCTTCAGGAGGTTGACGTGGCACAGCTGGGTCGTCCGCCGCCTATCAGGAGTTTCAAGAACGTAGTTGCTGTTGTTCCTGCACTCCTTGATACGGTAGGGTCCTGAAAACTTGTTTTTCAATGGAGAACCTGGGATAGGAAGGTATGCTAATACGAAGTCTCCTGGTTTAAATTTCCTTAATTTGCTACTCTGGTCAAAATGAGTCTTCATCCTCTCCTGGGCTTTCACTAGGTTGTCATTAGCAAATTTACAGACTCTCTCTAGAACGTGTTTTAGGTTTTGAAGAAACCGAGGCACATTCTGATGGTCACTGAAGGTGGCATTACATAGAGAGTCCTTGAAAGCTTTGAGAGGAGTACGGCACTTACGTCCGTAGAGCATCTCATAAGGAGATACTCCTAGTGACTCATTGGGGAGACTTCGAAAAATGCACATTATGAGATCAAGTTGTCTATCCCAGTCCTTCAAAGTCTCATTGCAGAATTTCTTTAGGAGTGCTTTAATAGTCTGATGACTACGTTCAAGAGAACCCTGTGAAGCAGGATGATAGGGGCTGGACACTACCTGTGTGATGTTGAACTCCTCCAGAGTCTTCTTGAAGAGATCACTGGTGAAGTTGGTGCCACAGTCACTTTGAACCTCTCTTGGAAATCCGTATTGAGTGAAGATCTTCAATAGGTGTTTCACCATTGTAGCAGCCGTAATGTTCTTTACTGGAACTGCTATGGGAAACCTGGTGGTAGGACACATGATAGTTATTATATATGCGTTGCCGAAACTGGTCCGGGGTAAAGGACCAAGACAGTCTATGATGAGTCTGTGGAAAGGTTCCGCAGGCACCTGGATGGGTTTCAGAGGATTGCCTGGGGAATAGAGATGTTAGGTTTACCTGCTATCTGACATATATGACACTCTTGGACGTATTTCTTTACGTCTTTTATCATACCTGGCCAGTAGTAGTCTTGTCTGATTCCGTGGTAGGTTTTGTTGAACCCATAGTGAGAAAGGGCTCCGTGGGCCAGGTGTAGAATATCGGGCCGTATGCTGGTGGGAATCACTAGTTGTTCGACATTGGCCCAATCATCATCCTCCTTCAGCTTGCTGGGTCTGTATCTTGGTAGAGCAATTCATTCTCTAGGAAGAACCCAGGGATACTGTCAGGTTGAGTCTCAGCCTGGAAGAATAATGGTGTTAATGCTTGATCTTCCCTCTGTAACTTACGGAACTCCAACTTGGTAAGATTGGGAGGTAGATTCTGAGGGTCTTGAGAGACAGCGGTAGCAGTAGAGTCAGCTGGTTGCGGTCATGCAGCTTGTGCACGGGTGGTCACCAAAACCGGAGGAGAAACTTTATCACTCTTGAACCTCTGCTGGAACATATTCAAAGATGGGATTATCCATTACAGAAGTACACACCTGGGGTTTGTTCGTGATGATCAGGTTGGGCGGTTGCAGATCTTCTGCCAAGTCGTTGCCAAGGAGAAGTTGCACTTCAGGCATGGGAAAAGGCTTTTCCCTGATGGCGACTTGGACTTCACCGGTCACGAAGGGACAATCCAGGTGGACTCTGGCGAGAGGATATGGAGTGGTAGCAGTGAGGTCAGTGATAAGGACGGTTTCCTCGGTGTAGGCGACGTTATTCACAGCTGATCTCAACATAATAGACTGAAGAGCCGCTGTGTCCCTCAAGATCTTCAATTTGAAACTTTCCTCCGAATCTATACCGTTGGTAGAGACAGTTCCAGGATACAGGTGTTTACTGAAGAGAGAAAGATCATTACCATGAACACCAACATTCATCACAGGCTTTCCGGACTTAGGAGGAGTCTGTTTGGGTTTAGTAGATTCATTGCTCTTGTATTGAGCCTTCACACATCTATCTATGGTATGTCCGTAGAGTTTGCAATACTTACAATACAATTGTGAGCTCGCTTCATCTGTACTCACTTTATCGTTGTACCAAGACTTTTTACTGGGAGGTGGTGATGGTGTCAGTCGGTGGATGAGGCTGTAGGTGTCAGCTGAATTAGCATATTTGATGTAGTCGGTTTCTTCTTTATCTGCTAGATATAAACGGACGGAAGGGGGAACACGTCTCAAGAATTCCTCAACTAGCTTGAGGTTGATGAGTTCTGCAAATGTAGAGACATGTGCTGCTTCCAGCCATTTCATAAAATATCTTTTCTTTGTATTGGCAAATTCTTGAAAGGTGGTGGTACTTGCCTTAAGATGGTCACGGAATTTTCGTCGGTAGCTTTCGGTGGAGAGAAGGTAGGCGTCCAACAATGCTTGCTTCAGGGTCTGGTAGTCATTCTCAGACGCTAAGGTACTGAGAGTAACTGCAGCTCTACCTGTAAGATGCACTCTGAGAAGGGTAGACCATTGGTCGGCAGGCCAGCTAAGTTGATTAGCTAGGGTCTCAAAGGTGGTAAAAAAGACGTCGATCTCTGTCTCAACGAATGGTGGCATTAACTTACTTGCATGGGAGATATTGAAACTGACGGGAAGACTGGCGGTAGCTTGCTGGCGTTGAGTGAGGTGCGTAGTTTCCAACGCGAGTTCTTGTTGACGACATTCTATAGCCATAACAGCTTGCTGTTTGTCATGCTCGCGTTGCATCTCCAGGTGACGATGTTTTGCTTCAAGCTATACTCTCTCACGCTCACGGAGTATTGCATTCTCCCGTTCCTTGAGGTCCATCTCTCGTTCTTGTTCTTCTTTCCTGATTGTAGCTTCTCTTTCTTTTATTTGTAGAGCTTCTTTTGCCAGGGCAGCCTCTCGTTCTTGTTCTTTCCTCAAGGCGGCCTCTCGTTCTTTCATTTGGAGAGCTGCTTGTTCTTGCTCTCTTTCGAGCTTGGCAAGTTCTAGTTTGAGTTTCATAGTTGCCAAACAGTTTTATCTGCAATAGAATAAGTTTCGTGAGTTTCAGAGTCAATTATCCCTTCATCTAAGAGGTGTTCCATGATGAGGTTATGTAATTCATTTTTGTTGGCTCCATGGGGAACATCTAGTTGATACTCGTGTGCAAGAGATTGTAATTCAGACCTCTTGGCACGACATAATGTCCCTATTTCACCAGGTGGATCGTTACGGAAAGCTTGGAGACGAAACATGGTGAAAGATAGCAAATAAATGTACACGAATATAGTTGTGATATGGTAAATGTCAGAAACAGGACAACGTGGCAACTGGTAACTATCCTGTGGAATTTTAATCTTTAATAATTAAAGTTAATTATATGATGGTAAATGATTAGTCAATCAAAGTCGCAGGAAATCTTGTACCCGGTACTCAATGTAAGAGAATAAGGGCAAGAAAATCCTACTAAATTAGTGAAACTGAGTTTCTAAAACAAATGAAACATTTAATTGCTCCAAAAGTGAATCAGGTAGTCCAAGAATGTAGGCATACCTTGCCGAGTCGCTATAGGACATAAGCAAGGGTTTCTCACTAAATGAATATGATACTTACAGAATTAGCGACCTTTGTGCTCTGTAAAAAGAAACCTAATTCCCTACCAAAGTAAATATCATCATGTCTGACCGACGTGTGGGGGCGCGAGTGTCAACTGGTGACGAGAACTGCTGCTGAGGTCCCAACTCAGCAACAAAGTCCGTGCTAGAGGAACTATGGCCCTCTTTTCCTCCTTCGGTCGGATTGCAGCAGATAGGGTGCTTTGACCCAGAGACAAACCAAAGTACCAGGGTACCAAAATGATGATTTGCCGAAAATATGAGAAATATCCTAGGGACAAAGGTGGTAAACACGAGTAGTAACAAGGAGGGAGAGATGACCAATTAAGAGAATGACTGATGCCTACAGTCACCACGTAATCCAAAGTTATCTCACACTCACCATATGCTACTCTCGGAATGCACAATACACAGCACCATATAAATACAAAAATTAATGATAATATTGAAAGGCTACTTTACCAAAGTGAAGTACGCTTACCACAAATTTACGTTCTGGTACTAGTACCTGAGTGAAGCTCCTTGGACAGGCCCCCATTAAAATGTGACGGGAAAGTGTTGGAGTGTTGATGTTCGGCAGTCCTCCAATGGCAGGTGTCAAAGCCTGGTCACACTTTAAACAAAAATATTGACTGCTTGCCTATTGTCTGTGATAAGTAAGAGGGAGGAACACGTAAAACTCAAAATATGAACAATGAAACTTTAATATATTTACTTTAAACATAAATGAAAATAAAGACAAATCTCGGGAAGTTAAATTACAGTTAAATAATGAAGAAAATGTAAAGACAATTTGAAATACAAAATACAATGTTAAAATGGTGCTGAGAATATCAGCTATGGCTGAAACCTCCCTTAGTATACGAGCTAATGAGCGAATATGCCAGAGAGAGGTGTCATCCGTAAGAGCACAAGGAATATTCTGAAGTGGATTGCTGGTCAGGCTTAGACGTCGATTCGTGTAGGGGGCGCTGAGGTGCTGGGTGCAGGTGCACGGCTGGCTAGTCACCAATCACAAGCAAGCAAGCTAGTGAAGGGTAGTCAGCTGGTTTGATGACGAGCCGACGTGAGGAGGGTGTGTGGAGTGGGGGGATCTTGGATACGTTTTGCCTCCTGGTCAAAACGTTTTGTGCTACTGGTGACGTATCTTGAATGTAGCATCTTATACTTGTGTCTTTGGCGTAACTTAAAGTAGGGAAGAGCAGGCTCAATCTCTCTTGAAAGAGATTATCGGCACAAAATGTATATATATATATATATATATATATGCGAACAAGCCTGAATGGTCCCCAGGACATATGCAACTGAAAACTCACACCCCAGAAGTGACTCGAACCCATACTCCCAGAAGCAACGCATCTGGTATGTACAAGACGCCTTAATCCACTTGACCATCACGACCGGACATAATGAGGTGATAGCCGAGGCTATTTGAACCACCCCACCGCCGGCACTCGGATAGTTATCTTGGGCATAGCATTTTACCAAATCACCTCATTCTTTGGGGCAACACGTGAGGAACACAAATGCGAACAAGCCTGAATGGTCCCCAGGACATATGCAACTGAAAATTCACACCCCAGAAGTGACTCGAACCCATACTCCCAGAAGCAACGCATCTGGTATGTACAAGACGCCTTAATCCACTTGACCATCACGACCGGACATAATGAGGTGATAGCCGAGGCTATTTGAACCACCCCACCGCCGGCACTCGGATAGTTATCTTGGGCATAGCATTTTACCAAATCACCTCATTCTTTGGGGCAACACGTGAGGAACACAAATGCGAACAAGCCTGAATGGTCCCCAGGACATATGCAACTGAAAACTCACACCCCAGAAGTGACTCGAACCCATACTCCCAGAAGCAACGCATCTGGTATGTACAAGACGCCTTAATCCACTTGACCATCACGACCGGACATAATGAGGTGATAGCCGAGGCTATTTGAACCACCCCACCGCCGGCACTCAAGTGGATTAAGGTCAAGTGATGGTCAAGTGGATTAAGGCGTCTTGTACATACCAGATGCGTTGCTTCTGGGAGTATGGGTTCGAGTCACTTCTGGGGTGTGAGTTTTCAGTTGCATATGTCCTGGGGACCATTCAGGCTTGTTCGCATTTGTGTTCCTCACGTGTTGCCCCAAAGAATGAGGTGATTTGGTAAAATGCTATGCCCAAGATAACTATCCGAGTGCCGGCGGTGGGGTGGTTCAAATAGCCTCGGCTATCACCTCATTATGTCCGGTCGTGATGGTCAAGTGGATTAAGGCGTCTTGTACATACCAGATGCGTTGCTTCTGGGAGTATGGGTTCGAGTCACTTCTGGGGTGTGAGTTTTCAGTTGCATATGTCCTGGGGACCATTCAGGCTTGTTCGCATTTGTGTTCCTCACGTGTTGCCCCAAAGAATGAGGTGATTTGGTAAAATGCTATGCCCAAGATAACTATCCGAGTGCCGGCGGTGGGGTGGTTCAAATAGCCTCGGCTATCACCTCATTATGTCCGGTCGTGATGGTCAAGTGGATTAAGGCGTCTTGTACAGACCAGATGCGTTGCTTCTGGGAGTATGGGTTCGAGTCACTTCTGGGGTGTGAGTTTTCAGTTATATATATATATATATATATATATATATATATATATATATATATATATATATATATATATATATATATATATATATATATATATATATTTATATATATATATATATATATATATATATATATATATATATATATATATTTAAATATTATATATATATATAATATTTATATATATATAATAATATAATAATATTTATATATATTTATATATAAATATTTATAATATTTATATATATATATATATATAATATATAATATATATATATATATATATATATATATATATATATATATATATATATATATATATATATATATATATATTTATATATATATATTTATTTCAAACGTTCATCAAAGCAGCCAGACAATGGGACACCATTGCACACCCTCAACCCCGACCACAAGTCCCAAAAGACCACAAGCAGGCCCACTGGGATAGCCCCATAATGGAAAAGACTGTTACAGCAATGATTGGCAACGCTGATGCTGAAAACAAAGCCCGCCTCCTAGCGGTAACAGCACCCCACGCCGGGGATTTCTTATTTGCTGTGCCCAATGCAGCCCTGGGAACTCGCCTCAGTCATGACGCTCTCCGCATTGGAGTTGCCCTTCGCCTTGCCGCCCCCATCCTCACCGAACATAGGTGCATCTGCGGAACTGCGATGGCAGACCAATATGTTCGTCATGGTCTGGTATGTCGTAAATCACAGGGTAAAATTGCAAGACATGAAGAAGTCAACGACATCATCAAGAGGAGCATCGCCACAGCCCGCTGCCCGGCACAAAGAGAACCACACTTATCCAGACCTAACGACCCTCAGAAGCGCCCTGATGGGGTCACCTTGCTACCTTGGAAGGATGGTAAGCAAGTGGTATGGGACTACACGTGCGCTGCCACACTGGCCAGTACCTACCTCCACTACAGCACACGTGAAAGCGGTGGTGCTGCTTCTTTCAGGGAATCGCAGAAAATTATTAAATATACAGGTCTAGCACACTGCTACAGCTTTGTTCCGATCGGCTCGGAGACCCTCGGTTCGTGGGGAAAATGTGCATTGAAGTTCCTGAAGGAATTGGGGGACAAATTGCTCAGCGCTACAAAAGACCAGAGAGCAAAAAGTTTCTTGTTCCAGCGCCTCAGTGTTGCGATTCAGAGGGGAAATGCCTGTTGCGTCTTGGGCACTAGTCCAGCTTCAGAGAAATTCGAAGAAGTGTTTGACTTGCAACAATGTTCGAACCCGTCTGTGACATTCATCAATGTGTCCCATTGTTGTGTTTTTCAAGAGATCCATAACCTTTAAGCACCTTTTTGCATTATTATTTTTGTATCAACCCATGTATATCTTGTATCCATCAAATGCATAATATATATTTATATATATATATATATATATATATATATATATATATATATATATATATATATATATATATATATATATATATATATATATATATATATATATATATATATATTAGTATATTTTGGTAGCAGTCTCTCCTGTAGACATATATTATTAAATATGACCGATAAAGTAAGAATAATAATTCTAACACGAATTTTCTCAATGTTTCTTATATTTTTCTTCACTGTTGCTGGTAACTGAAAAATCAGTTCTCCAAAATTCATTTTTATTTCTAGTCTGACGCGACACTTGAGCGCGTTTCGTAAAACTTATTACATTTTCAAGGATTTTAGTTTACACACACACAACTATAATTGAACAGAGCTTGTTGTTGTTGTTGTTAAAGATTTAGCTACTCTGGACGAAGTGTCCAAGTAGCACGGGCTATGGTGAGACCATAAGTGAGTTTGGTTATACATGATCACCTTTTTCCTGTTATATGAACAGAGCTTAAACATCTTCGATTTTATACCAGCATTTGGGTGAGGTGATATGTTACAACAGTTTTGGATGAGGTGAAAACAAACTTTCAACTCAAGACAGAACACAAAACAATGGGAATAATATTTTGTAAGTTAAAGAGAAGAATGGAAGTAACTGCAAAGGGCCTATTGGCCCATGTTTTTCAGTTACCATCAACAGTGAAGAAAAATATAAGAAACATTGAGAAAATTCATGTTAAAAATATTAATTTACTTTTTCGGTCATATATATATATATATATATATATATATATATATATATATATATATATATATATATATATATATATATATATATATATATATATATATATATATATATATATATATATATATATATATATATATATATATATATATATATATATATATATATATATATATATATATATATATATATACATACTCTCTGATCAAGCTAAATTGCAAAGGGTAACGAAGGACACTACAGCCGAATTGAACGCAAAGGTTAACAGATTGATCGAAACTGTGAATGCCAAGAAATCCGGACTCCTCCTGCCAAAGATTATTGGGGAATACAAACCTGGGTATGCGTATGGAAATGTCAAGACACAAAGCCTGGAAACCCACTTTGGCCAATCATCAGCCAGATACCCACACCCATGTACAGACTGGCAAAGCGACTTAATGGCTTGCTGACCCCTTATGTCCCTTGTGCCTTCACCCTGAAGTCTCCAAAGGAATTTGTTGACTTGCTGCGGGGAACACAGGCCACAGGGATAAGAGCCTCGTTGGATGTAGAATCACTGTTTACCAACGTACCTGTGGATGAAACAATCGGGATGATAGCGGACAGAGTGTATCGTGATCCGGCCTGTACTCCTCTTGACATACCAGAAAACATTCTAAGGAAACTACCCCAAGCTTGTACTAAAGAGGCACCCTTCTAGAGCCCAGATGGGCACATGTATAAGCAAGTAGATGGGGTCGCCATGGGTTCTCCCCTAGGTGTCCTGTTTGCGAACTTCTACATGGATACCATCGAACTGAAGGTCTTAGTCGACATGAACTTGAAACCGGCCATATACAGCAGGTATGTTGACGACATTTTTACACAGGTACCTGATGTCAGACATCTGCAAGAGCTGAAAGAGGCATTTGAGCGGAATTCTGTGATGCGTTTCACTTACGAGATGGAGAAGGATGGGAAGCTGCCCTTTCTAGATGTAACAGTCATGGAAAGGAGCGGAGGTTTTCACACTGCAGTCTACACTAAGGAAACGAACATAGGAATGTGCCTAAATGCCAACAGCGACTGCCCAGACAGGTACAAGAGGAGTGTTGTTAACGCATATGTCGACCGTGCTCTCAGCTACAGCTCAGAATAGAAGCAAGTCGACGAAGAACTCTGTAGGGTAAGGCAGGTCCTACTCAATAACGGCTTCTCCAATGGTTTCGTCGAAGACATCATAAGAAGGAAAGTGAAACGCCATGCAACCTCTGAAGAGACAACTAACACAACACCTATACCCCCTATTAGACTATTTTACAGGAACTTCTTTTCCACAGCTCATAAAACGGAGGAAAGGGTCCTGAAAGATATTGTTGATAGGAACGTTATCCCTACAGACAAAAATTAGAAGATACAATTGACGATTTACTATAAAACCAAAAAAACGGCCAACCTACTCATGAGAAACTCTCCAGACACAAAGCAGAACGCCTTAAAAGAGACCAACGTCGTCTATGCCTTCAAATGCCCACTTGGGGACTGTAAGCCTCAAAGAACTCAGTATATAGACAAGACAACAACATCTCTTTCCAGGCGATTAACGATGCATAAGCAACAGGGCTCCATTAAGGAACATATAATCTCTTATAATCTCTTATAATCACATATAAGCAGACCCTCACCAGAGAAATCTTAACAAACAACACGGAAATCATCGATAGATACAGCGATAGCAGGCAGCTCGACATCTGCGAGGCACTACACATCAAGAACTCAACACCAGCAATCAACAGCCAATTAATGCACAACTATATTCTACCCACTTGAAGACTCCGCACCAATATAGAAGCATCAAGAAATATGGGCCAATAGGCCCTTTGCAGTTACTTCCATTCTTCCCTTTAATTTACCCAATATATACCCATTGTTTCAAGTTCTGTCTTGTGTTGAAAGTTTTTTTCACCTCATCCAAAACTGTTGTAAAATATCACCTCACCCAAATGCAGGTATATAATATGAAAGCTGTTTAAAGTATTGGATAGAAGAACTGTTTTTAGTGTTTGCAGGTTATAGTTGTGTGTGTGTAAACTAAAGTCTTTGAAAATATTATAAGTTATTACGAAACGCCTTCAAGTGTCGTGTCAGACTAGAAATTAAAATGAATTTTGGAGAATTGATTTTTCAATTACCATCGACAGTGAAAAGAAACCTAAGAAATATTGAGAAAATTCATGTTATAATTATTAATCTTACTTTTTCGGTCATATTTAATAATATATGTTTACAAGAAAGACTTCTACCAAAATATACTTATATATATATATATATATATATATATATATATATATATATATATATATATATATATATATATATATATATATATATATATATATATATATATATATATATATATATATATATATATATATATATATATATATATTGTGACGGTAACGCGTTGGTGTTCGGCTGTTCAAAAGCTAGGAGTATGGCCTCGTCACATATAGAAACAAAAAATAGAAAATCTGGAACTTCGTCTGTGGTAAGGTAATGAGAAGACACACAAAACACAAGTAAATTTAACAATGAGATTTTAATTACGTTAGAAAAGCCAAACATGAATAAAATGGACATACAAATTAGAACATAAAATCAATCAATCAAAATAATAAGAATAATCAAATGACAAAATGAAAAGTTACGTTAAGACAAGTGAGTAATAACAAGTGTATAACAAACAATGTAAATATGGATGCCGGAATATTGGCTTTAAGCTGCCACCTCTCTTAGTACACGTAAGCCACAGCTTAGTCTACCAACGAGACGTGTTAACTTGTTGAAAGCACTGGATATTCTGGGGTCTGGCGGTCGTGTGGCCCCAGACATCAGGTAGTGTGGTGGGTGGAGGGCAGGTGCAACTGGACCCGCAGCCAATCAGCGAGGAGCAGGCGACAGACAGGTAGTTTGGCGGTTCGAGGTGGAGCAGGTGTTCCTGGCTGCATACGTTTTGCGCTCTGGCAAACCTTGGTGGTGTAGTTGGATATTTCTTCCATACTAGTTTTATATAGATGTATAGCGACGTATTTTGGAGGGAAGAGCAGGCTCAATCTCTTGAAGGAGATTATCGTCACAAAATATATATATATATATATATATATATATATATATATATATATATATATATATATATATATATATATATATTAAATATGACCGAAAAAGTAAGATTAATTATTCTAACACGAATTTTCTCGATCTTTTGTACGTTTCTTTTCACTGTTGGTGGTAATTCAAAAATCAATTCTCCAAAATTCATTTTTATTTCTAGTCTGACGTGACACTTGAGCGCGTTTCGTAAAACTTATTACATTTTCAAAGATTTTAGTTAACACATACACAACTGAATAGAACTTACACATCGTCGATTTGTTTATATCTACATTTGAGTGAGGTGGATGGGGTGAGGTGGTATTAATAGGGTATGAAAATTCATCAACACAAGACAGAACACGAAACAATGGGTATTGAATGGAAGTGATTGTAGAAAGCCTATTGGTCCATATTTCTTGATGCTTCTATATTGGAGTGGAGTCTTGAGGTGGGTAGAATATAGTTGTGCATTAATTGGCTGTTGATTGCTGGTGTTGACTTCTTAATGTGTAGTGCCTCGCAAACATCAAGCCGCTAGCTATCGCTGTATCTATCGATGATTTCTGTGTTGTTTACTAGGATTTCTCAGGCGATGGTTTACGATAACAAGATGTTAAATGATTAATTAAATCAAGGTCGCAGGAAATCTTGTACCCGGTACTCATGTAAGAGGATAAGGGCAAGAAAATCCTACTAAACAAGCGAAACTGAGTTTCTAAAACAAATGAAACAGTTAATTGCCTCAAAAGTAAAATTGGTAGTCCAAGAATGTAGGCATACCTTGCCGAGTCTCTATAGGACATAAGCAAGTTTTTCCCACTGAAATTAATATGATACTTACAGAATTAGCGAACTTTTGTGCTCTGAAAAAGAAAGCTAATTCCCTACCAATATATGTATCATCATCTCTGACCGACGTGTAGGTGTGCGAGGTGTCAACTGGTGATGAGAACTGCTGCTGAGGTCCCAATTCAGCAACTAAAGTTCGTGCTAGAGGAACTATGGCCCTCCTTATCCTCCTACTGTCAGATTGCCGAAGATTAGGTGCACTTGACCCGGGGGCAGACCACAGTACCAGGGTACCAATATGATGATCTGTCGAAAATATGAGAAATATCCTAGGGACAAAAGATGGTAAACACGAGTAATAACACGGAGGGAGAGATGACCAATTAAGAGAATGACAGAGGCCTACAGTCACCACGTAATCCAAAGTTGTCTCACCTTCACCATATGCTACTCTCGGAATGCACAATACACACAGCACCATATAAAAATAAAATTGAATATGAAAAATAGTAAAAAGCTACGTTACCAAAGCCAAATATGCTTACCATAAATTACTACTTGGCACCAGTACCTGAGTGAAGCTCCCGGATAGGCCCCCACTTAATGTGACAGTAAAGCGTTGGTGTTCGGCTGTTTCAAAAGCTAGGGGCAGGGCCTCGTCACATTAAAGAAAAAAAAAAGAGAAAAAGCTGGAACTTTCGTCTGTGGTAAGGTAATGGGAAGACACACAAAACACAAGTAAATTTAACAATGAAATTTTAATTACATTAGAAAAACAAGACATGAATAAAATTAAGCATAAAATATACAAGGCAAGTCAACAAACAAAATAATAAGAATAATCACTGGCAAATGAAAAGTTACATTAAGACAAGAGAGTTACAGTGATAGCAAAATAAATAATAATAATGGAGCTGGAATATTGGCTTCGAGCTGCCACCTCCCTTAGTACACGAAAGCCAAGGCTTAGTCTACCAACGAGAGATGTCAACTGCAAGGAGCACTGGGATATTCTGACTATTCTGGGCCACTGCAGCCCAGACATCAACTTGTTGCGGAGGGCGGAGGGCAGGTGCAACGGGACACCAGCCAATCAGCGACAGGCAGGCAATGGACAAGCAGTTTGCCGGTTTACGGTGGCGGGCGGTAGCAGGTGTGCTGGTGTGCTGGATACGTTTTGTCTCTGGGCAAAATGTTTTGGAGATACTTGCTGGATATATCTTCTATATTATCTGTTGTTGTTACGTACTTTGAAGGGAAGAGCAGGCTCAATCTCTCTTGAAAGAGATTATTGTCACAATATATATATATATATATATATATACATATATATATATATATATATATATATATATATATATATATATATATATATATATATATATATATATATATATTATATATATATATATATATATATATATATATATATATATATATATATATATATATATATATATATATATATATAGTTTGAATTCAGTCATGTAGTCAAAGACTAGGACACAATGGTCACTGGCCCCTAGAGGTATTTCATGCTCTAAATTCTCTTCTACGTCCTGGGTGAAAATCGGGTCTAATAGGCTCGGTGCATCTCCTCCTTTCCCTTGTCTTCCTTCACATGTTGTGTTAGGAAATTCCTGTCTAACATCTACTAATTTTGCTCCCCACGTTTCGTCCCCTCGATGGGGATTCCTCGATTCCCAATTTCTCTCAATGATTTAGGTCCCCCATGATCAGCAGCTTTGCTCTCATTCTGTGGGCTAGTGTTGCTGCCTTCTTCAGTTCATCTAAGGTCAACACCAGCAACACCAGATTGCTGGTGTTGACTTTTTAATGTGTAGTGCCTCG
This sequence comes from Procambarus clarkii, assembly GCF_040958095.1. NCBI lineage: Eukaryota > Metazoa > Arthropoda > Malacostraca > Decapoda > Cambaridae > Procambarus > Procambarus clarkii. Next base: position 112,625 of record NW_027189387.1, read on the forward strand.
CAAATGTCAAACCGCCTGCTATCGCTGTATCTATCGATGATTTCTGTGTTGTTTACTAGGATTTCTCTGGCGATGGTTTGGTTGTGGGAAGAGATCATATGTCCCTAATGGAGCCTGTTGTTTATGCATCGTTAAACGCCTAGAAAGAGATGTTGTTGTCTTGTCTATATACTGGGTTTTTTGGAGCTTACAGTCCCCAAGAGAGCATTTGAAGGCAGAGACGACGTTGGACTCTTTTAAAGCGTTCTGCTTTGTGTCTGGAGAGTTTCTCATGAGTAGGCTGGCCGTTTTTCTGGTTTTATAGTAAATCGTCAGTTGTATCCTCTGATTTTTGTCTGTAGGGATAACGTTTCTATTAACAATATCTTTCAGGACCCTTTCCTCCGTTTTATGAGCTGTGGAAAAGAAGTTCCTGTAAAATAGTCTAATAGGGGGTATAGGTGTTGTGTTAGTTGTCTCTTCAGAGGTTGCATGGCGTTTCACTTTCCTTCTTATGATGTCTTCGACGAAACCATTGGAGAAGCCGTTGTTGACTAGGACCTGCCTTACCCTACAGAGTTCTTCGTCGACTTGTTTCCGTTCTGAGCTGTGGCTGAGAGCACGGTCGACATATGCGTTAACAACACTCCTCTTGTACCTGTCTGGGCAGTCGCTGTTGGCATTTAGGCACATTCCTATGTTCGTTTCCTTAGTGTAGACTGCAGTGTGGAAACCTCCGCTCTTTTCCATGACTTTTACATCTAGAAAGGGCAGCTTCCCATCCTTTTCCATCTCGTAAGTGAAACGCAGCACGGAACTCTGCTCAAATGCCTCCTTCAGCTCCTGCAAATGTTTTACATCAGGTACCTGTGTAAAAATGTCGTCAACATACCTGCAGTATATGGCCGGTTTCAATTTCATGTCGACTAAGACTTTTTGTTCGATGGTACCCATGTAGAAGTTTGCAAACAGGACATCTAGGGGAGAACCCATGGCGACCCCATCTACTTGCTTATACATGTGCCCATCTGGGCTCAAGAAGGGCGCCTCTTTAGTACAAGCTTGGAGTAGTTTCCTTAGAGTATTAATAATAATAATACTAATTGGGAAGACACTAATTGGGAATCCGAACGACTGCAGCCGAGATGTAGGTAGGCTGCCGTAGTTGGGAGGAGAAGTTCACGGCCGGGAGATCGACTCCAACCCTACAAGACGTGGAGGAGTGGCACGGACCTGCCGAGGACAGAACACGGAGACGACGCGTTTATTTTGGGACGTTGATTGGGTTCCTGGAGGACACGACAGTGTGTGTGTGGGTGCGTTCCCTACACGAAGCGGGAGCCTGGACCAGGAGCTACAACTCAACTCTCACCAGAGGATAGGTGGAAGTAGGTGATTCTAGTTTCCCTCCCAAATCCCGTTTAGTCAGCTATATTATTTAGCCAGAGTATTTTGTATGTCGTGAGCAAGGCTCACCCATGTCACAGTAAGGCACAAGTGTGCAGAGTGGGGCTACATAGAGCACTCACGGTATCTATTATTATTATTGGTGTGCGCAGGCACCCGGAGTATTTGATGAATTTGCTTTGTTGATAATGTCTTTCATGAGACTTTAATATGATCATTTCGTAAGAGAATATATATATAAATGTACCAGTATTTGGTGTTAGGCTATGTGCCCAGTAACTATATTATTACTATTATTGATATCTATGATTTATCTATATATATATATATATATATATATATATATATATATATATATATATATATATATATATATATATATATATATATATATATATATTGTGACGGAGTTCCCCCCCTTATAATTCTCCCACGCCTGCAGTAAGAGTCATGTCTACTTTTCCCAAGCGTTCTCTACGTTGCAGGCTACAATTTGATATATGGGAGAGAGTGAAGTGTTCTCGGAGAGCCGAGAAATTTGTGAAATAGTAATATTTTGGCCTGTGGTATAGGCCCTTTAGGGAGCCAAGATGGCGCTGGCCTCCCTGATCTCCCGCCAAAACCGTGTGACGTCAGTGGCACCGGATTGGTCACCGACAGCAATGTGGCACCGGGAGCCAATGAAAACTTCCCATAGCGAAAGTGACGTCACGATGGAAGGGGGTCCAGGCCGCGCGCCACTCTGGCGCCAGCAGTCAGACACGACACATCATAGAGGTCGGACGTGCGACGAGTGGTCCTGTCAGTTGGACAGTTGTTTCCCGCTCCCGTGGATTTACGCGTCACCTGAAGTCCGCCAGTACTCTGAGAAGTCTTCCCTAGTTCATGTGTTGAACCAGAAGAGGGAATTGACGGTTATTTGAGCAACAAGTGCTCCAGTCAGGTACTGTGCCAGTAGCAGTGAAGCCGTGCAGTGACGTATGTGACGTCTGTGGCAATTCACCAGTTCGTGACAGCGTAGTGGCAGACAGAGCCACTGGGTAGCTGAGGAAGAGAGGACTATTTGGGGAAACCGGACGACTGTAGCTGAGACGTAGGCGACAGCCGTTGCTGGGAGAAGACGACGGCCAGGAGACCGACTCCAACCTTCAAGAAGTCAAGAAGGAGGACGGACCTGCAGTGAGGAGGCACGGAGACGACGCGCTAAACGGTGGAACGACGAGAGGCTCTGGTAGGACACGACGACGTGTAGTGTGGGGGCGTTCCTGACACGAGGACCAGGAGCTACATCTCGACTCTCATCGGAGGATAGGGTGAAGTAGGTGTTTCTAGTTCCCCCCCAATTCCCCTTTAGTTAGCTATATTATTCGGCTATATTATCTAGCCTGAGGATTTTATATGTCGTGAGCAAGTCTCACCCATGTCACAATAAAGCACCAGTGTGCTAGACAGTACTATCAAGAGTACTTGTAATATTCATGTTGATTATTGGTGTGTACAGGCACCAGGAACAAGTGATAAATTTACTGGGTTGTGTATATCTTTCTATAGATTTTGATATGAACATATAGTGGTAAATTATATATAATATTATGCCAGTATTTGAAAGTTAGGCTGTGTGCCCAGAAATCATTTATTTTCCATGTATTGATATTTGATGTATCTACGTTATATATGCTATGTTTATGCAGTGATGAGTCATTTGTGAGTACAGTGAATTATTGCGTTATCGCCCACGAGAGAAAGTACTGAAAACTCCAGTGTTAATATTTCATAATATATTGTTGGATGAATAACAGTGTAAGACCATTACAGTGAGTCATGGTAGCATTGATTGTGTAAAAGACTGTTTGAGCCTGAGTACAGTGTAACCAAGTGATACGTGCTACTGTAGCCAATATCGTGTGTGCGAGTTCATAGTAATATTGGAGAACTTAAGGAAACAGCGCGCGTGAATCTGAAAACAAGCAAAGAGCTTCCGCGCGGGGGCCAGGCGATCAGCTGTTCTTGACACTTGATGAGGAGGGGGAGGTGTTGCCACCCTAGTGATCGCATACTATCCGTGGGAACTTCCGGCCGCGTCGGGATCAGTTGACTTATTTGTTGTTGTTTGGCCTTTGTGACATCTTTCATACATTTTAAGTAAAATACAAAACTATCTTTGTGTTTATATCATCCCCTCCATTGATCTTGTGGCTATATTATACTGGTAAGCATTGAGTGATAACAATAAGTACCTGCCTGATTCCTGATCTTTTGAGTGTGACGTTGCCAAGGCTACCACTAATTCCACCAGTCCACTGATGGTGTTACTGGCCACCTAAAACACCAGTTGGCGACCTTGTGGTTAACCGTAGAGCCCGATTGTTGGGGAGGGCACACGACAGTCAAGTGAACGAGTCGTGTTCTCACTCTTTCTTAATCAGAGGCTGTTAAGATTGACTGGGAGACTCTCCTGGCGTGCAGTGGCGCCGTGAGGATCAAGTGAAGACCCGCAGGGCTACGGTGAGTGACCTTGAGCATAACTATTGCTCACCCCAGAGTAAGGGTAGAGAGGTGAAACTCCAACATTGGCGACCTTGCCAGGATTTCGATCGAAGTAAAGGTTGCAGTGGTGGTACTTGGCAGTGATGTTATAGATCAGGCGCTGGTTATCACTCGTAGCATAAGATGGAGGATGATAAAGTAGCAAGGTTTATTGATTCTAGAGACGTACAGGTGCTGGAAGAGTGCACCAAGGCACAGTTACAGGCTATACCGGATCACTTCGGAATAAAGTTGAAATCTGCCAGAGTGGCAGAAAGAAGACTAGAGATAATGGCTCAGCTCAGGGCTCGTGAGGAAGCTTTGGGGGAGGAACGGCCCCAAACACCTGCCAGTGTGGGTGAGCACCTGAGTATTGGTGGAAGTAGCAGGGGATCCAGCGGCAGCAGGCACAGCATTAAGCTGGAAATAATGAAGTTGCAGCTGGAAGCACAGCAGCGCAAGGAAGAGCGAGAAGCGCAGCTGAGGAGAGAAGAAGCACAGCAGCGCAAGGAAGAGCGAGAAGCAGAAGCGCAGCTGAGGAGAGAAGAAGCACAGCTGAAGCGTGAGGAACGAGAAGCACAGCAGCGCAAAGAAGAACAAGAGCGAGAGGCACAGATGAAGCGTGAGGAGTAAGAAGCACAGATGCAGCGTGAGGAGCGAGAAGCACAGATGCAGCGTGAGGAGCGAGAAGCACAGCTGCGCCGGGAAGAACAGGAGCGAGAAGCACAGAGGCAGCGTGAGGAACGAGAAGCACAGCTACGCAGGGAAGAACGAGAGCAAGAAGTTAGGATGAGACAACAGGAAATAGAAGCCAACAAGGAGGTGGAGCTGAAGCGAGCTGAACTGGGACTAGGTGCCCCTGCCCCGCCGCAGGAAGACCGACGAGTGAGGGAACGAGACCTGCCGGTCTTTGTGCCTAGTGAAGCTGAAAGTTTCTTCGATCACTTTGAGAGAGTTGCTGCTATGAAGAGGTGGCCGAGGGCGGAGTTGGTCCAAGGGAGGCTCACAGGTGAAGCTCGTGAAGCCTTCACTATGCTCGACTTCCAAGAATGCACTAACTACGATGCGGTAAAACGAGCTGTGCTCCGTTCCTTTAAGCTCACGCCAGAGTGTTACAGAAAGAGGTTTAGAGAATGTACCCGGTCACCAGGAAAATCGTATGCGGAGACGGCGAGGGACATGGAAAGAAAGTGGATGGACTCTGAAGAAGCGGGGTCGGCCGAAGAAATCAAGGAACTAATGGTCATGGAAAAGTTTATGTCCGTGCTCCCTCCTGAGATCAGGATGAGGGTAAAGGAGGCGGACATAAAGGACCTGAGGGCCGCAGCCGACCGAGCCGACATGTTAGAAGAAGCCCTACGCCCACGCCGAGAGGGACAGCACCGACCACCCGTATACGTCGGAAACGATAGGAGTTATAGAAGGACGGATGGATGGAGGACAGGAGCGAGTTCTCCCAAGTCCCATCTCTCAAGTTGGAACACCCGAAGATCAAAAGGTACTGTAGAACCAATCAAGAAGAACCAAGCGGAGAGCTCGGGAGCTGTTGTTGCGACCAAGGAGTCAACAAGCGGTGCGGGAAAGACACAGGGTGCGACAGCCTCTGGAGGCAGTGCTAAGGCGAGCGGTGGCGGATGGTCTCCGTCGAGGGGCCGCTGCTACAACTGCGGAATACCCGGACACGTCGCGCGGGAATGCAGACGCCCTAAGCAGCGGGGACACATTGCTTTAGTGATGTTCGAGGACCAGAGGGCCGAGAGAGTGCGGGATGAACCCGTGCTGAGTGGGGAGAAGAAAGTTCACCCATTCGTGTGTCAAGGAACCGTAAGGATGGGGGACGCAGACCCCATCCCCGTGAAGATCTTAAGAGACACTGGGGCCGATTTTACCCTGGTGAGTGAAACCCTGTTCCCCGAGGGTTACGAAAGTACCAGTGTGGGGGTGGCAAGTGTGACCACTGTGGGAGGCCCAGTGAGGATGCCCCTACACCAGGTAACTTTAAATTCCGACTATGGCTGCCAGACCCTAGTGGTGGGAGTCTGTACATCAATGCCCAAAATGGAAGCGCAGGTCATCTTGGGGAATGACGCGTGTGGAGGATATGTCCTTCCGAATCTTGTGAAAGGCGAAGAATGCCTAGAACAATACAAGGAGACAGGCGGAGAGTGGAACGCCTGTGGGGGCGAGAAGGGAATCGCACCGGTGGCGTTCCCAGTTTGTGCTGTGATACCAAGACGACGCGAAGAACAAGGAAGTTGTGGATCTGATGGGGCTGAAGAGACGACTGACAGCCTGGGAATAGATAACCTCTTCGTAGAACCCGGAGAACGAGCGGAGGGCGGAGACAGCCCAAGTGGTGAGTTGCAGGTGACCCTCACCAGTTCTCTAGGGGTAGACCACGCTCGTCTTGAACAGTTGCAGCAGGAGGAGTTCCCCCGATTTGATTAGTGAGGCCCAAGGAGGACGTGTTGGCCCTGAGAAGGCTACTCATTTTTACCTTCAAGACGGCATGCTGATGAGGCAGTGGAGACCTGTGAGGGTGGAGGCCGGGGAAGAGTCTCTAAGCACGAGGCACCAGGTAGTGTTGCCGGCCCAGTGCAGAGCGGCCGTGTTGGACCTAACGCACTCCGTGGACTCTGCAGGCCACCTGGGAGTGACTAAGACGCTGCGAAGGATCAGGGATTACTTTTACTGGCCAGGTATGGACGCCGAGGTGAGGCGCTATTGTAAGACGTGCTTACCATGCCAGAGGGCAGGGAAGAGCCAGTCCGCGATACCGAAGGCCCCATTGATCCCTGTTCCAGCGTTTGGGCCTGCTTTCGAGCATCTGCTAGTTGATGGAGTGGGTCCTTTGCCAAGGACGAAGAAAGGGAACACCTACCTAATGACAATAATGTGTACATCCACCAGGTTTCCGGAAGCCGTCCCGATGCGACATTTAACATCGCAAGGAGTAGCCAGCCAACTGCAGCGATTTTTCTCGTGGGTGGGGATGCCCAAAGAGATCCAGACAGACTGCGCAAGCATATTTCAGTCGAAGTGGGTCCGACAGACGATGGCAGGATGGGGAGTGACTCAGATTCGATCGTCGCCCTACCGACCGCAGTCGCAGGGGGCGATCGAAAGATTCCACTCCACATTGAAGACTGTGCTGAGAGTGTTCTGCGCAGAACAGGGGGCTGAGTGGGATGAGGCTATATACCCCGCGTTATTTGCCATACGCAACGCGGTGGTAGAATCACTAGGATTCTCACCATTCCAGCTAGTGTATGGACACGAGGTGAGAAGTCCCCTGTCCATGCTGAGGGAACAATGGACACCGGCAGCGACCGTGGGAACGGTGAACGAATATGTCCAAAAGTTTAAAGATCGTCTCACTCTAGCGAAGGAACTGGCTGGGAAGCACCTGAAGGAGGCGCAGCGTAAGATGTCGCCCAGCAAACAATTTTAGGTTGCCACAACAT
>NW_027189387.1:125000-234882 GCF_040958095.1 Procambarus clarkii
TATATAAACCAAAAAAATGTCAAATTTACGTACTTATTATTACATTACAAATATCCAAGGTTTTGAAGACACGTTTCCTCTTGCGCCCAACGAGTGAATACTGAGACCAGACCCCATAGGTCCCTATCCTCCTCATCATTCGTCTCACTGTGTCTCCACAGCTTGCACCGCCCATTTGAGACAGCGTCTGGACCTGTTAAAATAATGCATAAGCTGTAAGGTAATAGAGAATAATATATATCTTTCAATCTCAACATTAGATTTTCTAATTTCCAACTGTATTAAATAAATAGCATTAAAATATTTTCCTTCTTAACTATTACAAAAATCAACGAATTTGAGTAACTTTTGCTTTTGTTTTATTTGTACCTTAAACATAACACTGAACAATCAATTATGTGCCACCCCACCTTCCTTCATCTGCAAAAAAAACTAATCAAAAGACATTTGTACAAGGCTAAAAAAATTCAGCAACACTTACCATACTCAGGCTAAAAGAATTAAGCAACACTTACCATACTCTTTTTATATTCACTGTTAACTTTTAGCTCATGTGACAGACTTTCCACCTGCTCAACAGTTTCAAGTGGGGATGGAAGAATGTCTTCCAGGATTGGTATATCTCCATGTGTTTTTGACATATGGGTTTCCGTCATTTTGACAATATTCAGGATATCCCCTGATAAAAATGTCAATTTTGATAATTCCTTCATTATGTATTCCATTTTTTCTGTTACTGCAAAAAAAAAAGGCTTACTAGAACAAGCATTTAGTGTTGCATATATATGATATATGTATTGATCCTTAGTGGATCCTATTTTAGTGACAGACACATTGGTGTCAGGTCACTGTCAAATGGGCTACTGTCATGTAGCCTTCAATTATGTAACCTCTCCCATTCTATGATAGGGGTGACACAGGGCAGCATCCTTAGACCCCCTCCTATTTGTTATATACATCAATGATCTGCTTTATGTCTCTAACATGATTAAACCTGTATTGTTTGATGATACTACCATCATCTACTTAGTTGCTTTACAAGAATGTAAAATTTCAAGTCTGTACTCTCCCTCAATGTATTTTCTTGTATGTATAACAAAAAATAATCAACACATAATAAATCGGTACTTACTAGATTTTTCGAAAGGAGAGCTTTCACTTCTGTCTTGTCTTGGAGTTTGAGGGGAAGGTTTTGTACTCGGCCTGTAGATAGACTTGTTGGTCCCACAAGATTCTGTCAGGGGTGGAAGCGTATTAGCATTGTATAGAAAATATTTACAAAATAGTTTTAAATACATAAAACTACAAATAGTAATTATTGAATTATTACATTAGCTTATAGCTTTTATGAATGCATTAAAAAATTTTGTTTCACACAATGGAGCGACACCATTTAAAGTGTTTCCATCACCCTGAAGGTTTGAAGGAAAACAATCACAAGAAACTTACTAGTCATAAATCATGTAGTATTGACAAGAAGATATAAGTACTTTCTGTTTTCTTGATTAACATTCCTCTGGTTGATGTGTTAATCCTATACGCTTTTTTTAAAAAGTCCTTACGTGGATTAACATTGAAGGCCCCAAATATTCTTGAATCACAAGGACTAGTAAATATTGGGCTTTGAAAAGGATATACCCTAACAATGAAGTAATTTTCTTCACTTCTTCGGCTGTGTACAGTCCTTAACACTTCACAGCAATTATATCCAGGTAACGAATATACATTGTTAGGAAATTTATGAGAAATTTTATTATCTGGAGATGTTTTATAAATCATGGTATTTTCAGCCTCCTTTATTCTTTTTGTAATTTGGACAATTGGATTTTTACTTGATCTGACCATCTTTTTCAGCTGATGCAAATAATTTTCAAATGGAAAAGCTGAACAACTGTCAAGAGTACCATGTTCCTCAGCATCTGCTGTTAGGTGAATCAAACTGTGAACATTGTAGACTAGAAAATCTTTACAGATCACCACACCTTGATACAAAATTCAGCAAAAGGTCATGAGCATATTTGCCGTATTTTAAGGACATACATGTGGGCGAAACAAGAAAACTTATACCAACACTGAGAGTAAGGAAATGATCATACATCTCTTGGGGTAGAATACCTTTCAATACAAGCTTTCCTGTGTAGAGAAGAAACTGTCTGTATTCAGTTGCCTTCCATCTGTCAATTTCTTCCAAACCTCGTGGTTTACGTGCAAAAATATTGGGCACAAAATCTTTTATGCTCACCAATCTAGCACTAATTTCAGAAATCTGGCGGCTACATAATTTAAATGTGTTTTTCCGTATCCAGGTGACAAGAAGTCGCTTCATAACACCAAGGCACACCTGGTGCATATAGTCAATGGGAAACGCTGCAATTAAGTCTATGTTCAAGTCACAGAATGGTGATTTACCATGATGATGTTGCGAGTTAGATTGATTACGGAAGCGTGTGTCTGTTCTAATGGTTAAATTTGTTACTTCTGGATATGTCATTTTCCCCATCCAAGTACCTTTCTGTTCACATTTGTCACAGCCATAATAACCTGAAAACAGTTTTATGGCCTTCACCATAGCCTTAGCAGGTGCATCACAAATTACACATTGTAATTTTATGTTGATAGTTCTGTTACCATACTGAATCCCATGCAACAAAAGGTCATCCATATCAGATATAAAATCATATAAGAAATTTAAATCACTTGGCATAGAACGTCCATACATGAGGACAACGGGAAAGACTTTCAAAGGTGTAATATTCATTACTGCACAGAGAACTGGCCACAAAGCATCATTTTTGCTTCTAAATATAGGAAGACCATCAATGTTACATGACAATAATAATTGTCTCAGTCCTTTTATAGTTGCTTTTGGATATCTACTTATGTTTTTTAACAGTTCCTCTTTTAACCCAAAGTAGACATATTTCATTCCAGATTTTTGCTGAGTTTCTATGTACCTTTCAGAACTGATTAGTGTCCGAGCTGTTTTTGGTAAGTAGTCAATTCCCATTTGCCTCAAAATTTTTAATAATTCATTAACAGCATTGTGTGTAACACCATTCTTGTTTACCCACTGAATTAATAAATTCTGTGGGTAAACAAGTGAATGATGATTATCATGGTCATCATTCTCCTCCTCACTTTGAGAATTAGATAATACATCATGAATATCAGTAAGATTCATGTGTAAATCATCAATTTCAGAGCCTAATCCATACTCTTGATTTGACTCGGCTTCAAAAGAACTAATGTCATTGTCTGACGACTCAATCTCTGAACTTGATGCTGCCTCAGTAAGATTAATGGGTTCACTAGTGTGTACAGCTGTATTTGGATGCATTTTGTGTATACGTTTTAGCCTTCTTGATACTTGCATCCATCTGTTGTTGTATTGGAGTCGCTTTTTTCGCTTATACTCGTACATTCTGTTAAAGAGTGTCAAATTTCTACATTAGACTACCATATTACCTATATTATTGTTAATAATGTATTGACAGATGCAATATGTATTAAAATTCTAAAAATAAGTCATTCATTATATACAATGTGTGATAATTAAAGCTGGTGCATATAACATCCTTGTCAGGCACATGCAAAAGTGAACACTTCCAGAATTGGAGACATGCAGAAATGTAACATATGGAAATAGAGGCATGCCAAAACAAAGACATGCATAAATTCAAATTCTTATCGAAATAATTTCTAGTGATTATTATATAAATTATTCCATCAGTACTAGATCAAATATTCAATACCATCCTCCCATTGGAAAGAGTAATCATGTCCTGTTGGACATTAATTATATGTTGAGATATAATCTAAAAGAAAATAGGGACATTGAAATTGTTGTTAAACTCTATTTCAATAAAGGACACTATAGGGAACCTAGAACCCTGTATTACAAGTGTAAGTGATAATTTTGGAAAATTTAATTAAAGCTAATTGTGTAGGACACCTGGAGATATGGTGCCCATATCTAAAGAATCACATCAACTGGTAAAGGTATAGACTTGCCAATAAGTGGCTCCCAGGTTAGAGGCATAAAATGCCAAAACTAGATGGTAGAATAAAAAGAAGATATTGTAAAAGGTAACCAAACAAAGATGCCACAGAAATATTAGAAAATTAACTTTCGCAAGCAGCGTGGTAGACATGGTTGGAACAAGTTAGGTGAGAGGGTGGTGGAGGCCAAAACCATAATCATAATCATCTGTATCAAACCTTATTACAGGTAAAACCAGTAGGCAGTCTACTGTATTTTATCAAACCGTTATTAGTATAATAGATCTCGTAATAATTTTGCAAAAATAATGGCATTTACTATTTTTAAAAGATTATTAGCAAATTTACAGAAATGGTGCATTCGGAAGACAAAACCAATTTTTCACTTTTGACAATTGAGCACCTGCTACATCCAGATTCTAGGGAGGAAAGGAAAGACGATCTTACTGGATCCCATAGCCTCTCCGAGGCACAAACCAGGCTTTTACATAACCCCCCCCCCTGCACCCGAGCTTTTTAAAATAGTAAATGCCACTATTTTTGCAAAATTATTACGAGATCTATTATTCTAATAAGAGTTTGATAAAATACAAACCCTGGGGCCATAGAACGGCTATTTAATCCCCTTGAACGGACCTGTGCATGGGCCACTGAGGCATCGAAAAAAAAACAGACCGGCTTGGGAAAAAAGCAAAATTGCCGGTCTATGGCCCAGCTGATGGCTGTGCATGAATGGCTAATGGCTAATGGCTGTTAGTTATGGAACTAGGTTAGACTATGTATGTTTAAATCTCTGATTTAAACAGAGCCAGTGTTCAGTCAAATAACTGAATTTATCAAATCTTATCCTTGTATAATATACAATCTGATGTGAGATCCCTGTCTACAGGTGGACTGGAACTATTATCCAGTAGGCAGTCTACTGTATTTTATCAAACCGTTATTAGTATAATAGATCTCGTAATAATTTTGCAAAAATAATGGCATTTACTATTTTTAAAAGATTATTAGCAAATTTACAGAAATGGTGCATTCGGAAGACAAAACCAATTTTTCACTTTTGACAATTGAGCACCTGCTACATCCAGATTCTAGGGAGGAAAGGAAGGACGATCTTACTGGATCCCATAGCCTCTCCGAGGCACAAACCAGGCTTTTACATAACCCCCCCCCCTGCACCCGAGCTTTTTAAAATAGTAAATGCCACTATTTTTGCAAAATTATTACGAGATCTATTATTCTAATAAGAGTTTGATAAAATACAAACCCTGGGGCCATAGAACGGCTATTTAATCCCCTTGAACGGACCTGTGCATGGGCCACTGAGGCATCGAAAAAAAACAGACCGGCTTGGGAAAAAAGCAAAATTGCCGGTCTATGGCCCAGCTGATGGCTGTGCATGAATCGCTAATGGCTGTTAGTTATGGAACTAGGTTAGACTATGTATGTTTAAATCTCTGATTTAAACAGAGCCAGTGTTCAGTCAAATAACTGAATTTATCAAATCTTATCCTTGTATAATATACAAGCTGATGTGAGATCCCTGTCTACAGGTGGACTGGAACTATTATCCAGTAGGCAGTCTACTGTATTTTATCAAACCGTTATTAGTATAATAGATCTCGTAATAATTTTGCAAAAATAATGGCATTTACTATTTTTAAAAGATTATTAGCAAATTTACAGAAATGGTGCATTCGGAAGACAAAACCAATTTTTCACTTTTGACAATTGAGCACCTGCTACATCCAGATTCTAGGGAGGAAAGGAAGGACGATCTTACTGGATGCCATAGCCTCTCCGAGGCACAAACCAGGCTTTTACATAACCCCCCCCCCCTGCACCCGAGCTTTTTAAAATAGTAAATGCCACTATTTTTGCAAAATTATTACGAGATCTATTATTCTAATAAGAGTTTGATAAAATACAAACCCTGGGGCCATAGAACGGCTATTTAATCCCCTTGAACGGACCTGTGCATGGGCCACTGAGGCATCGGAAAAAAACAGACCGGCTTGGGAAAAAAGCAAAATTGCCGGTCTATGGCCCAGCTGATGGCTGTGCATGAATGGCTAATGGCTAATGGCTGTTAGTTATGGAACTAGGTTAGACTATGTATGTTTAAATCTCTGATTTAAACAGAGCCAGTGTTCAGTCAAATAACTGAATTTATCAAATCTTATCCTTCTATAATATACAAGCTGATGTGAGATCCCTGTCTACAGGTGGACTGGAACTTCTATCAACTAATCCATACATCAAACCTGTCCCTTACAGCCCACAATCTATCATAGGAAAACCATGTGAGAAATCTTTAAGGAATTCTGATAAAGAAAGAGATCTAGGAGTGATTCTAAATAGAAAACTATCACCTGAGGACCACATAAAGAACATTGTGTGAGGAGCCTATGCCATGCATTCCAACTTCAACAGCATGTTGTGGGGTGCCGATATTGTGTGCCATCACATGTAAACCAATCAAGCCCACAAATACGTCAACATGGACCAGCATTACACCGTCTAACATACTCTGTCAGATGTAACAACTAAATTTGTGAATTCAAGACCTAATCTATTGCATAACACAGTGTTAGTACGAGAAAAACATTACTTACATTCGAAGCCGTGTTTTAAAATGGCGCGGACCTTGGTCTACTGACGCTCCACACTGTGTGTTCGTTTGCGTATGATGAACGTGTGACAATTTACTACAACAATTATTTAATTATTCTTATTCTTTATTTTACTATTTTTAGGGTACATGAAATTTCCAAATTATTTGCACACAATAATATAATTGCATTGTCATAACCTTTATATATTACGGAAAATACGATGACATGAACGAAGTCAAAGTGAAGTTGAAGTCAAAGTCATTCGCCGAACGTATTAGTCATTTTTTTTCTCCCAAACGATAGGGGATAACAAATCCACATAGCATATAAGTGTAGAGTAAAGTCAATTTTATTCAGGAAAGTACATACATAGTTGATTTACAAACATAATGTTGGATTTATAGATAGAGCTAGTGCATACAATACCTAAAGCCAATATAGTAGGCATATAGCATTTCAGGCAACCGGGCAGTATATATGGACCCCTTACTCAAATCTCTGAATATGTTAGATATTAAGTCCCTGCACATACTCTCATGTGTATTTTATATATATAAAACGCTGCACTGTAATGTCAATCCTGACCCTAAAAGCTTCCTAGAAGGTTGTAACAGATCCCATGAGCACCACACCAGAAACAAATACCTGTAGGTGTGTACTGGTGCCTTATAGTGTGTACTCGTACCTTATGGTGTGTACTGGGGCCTTATGGTGTATACTGGTGCTTTATGGTGTGTACTGGTGCCTTATGGTGTGTTCTAGTGCCTTATGGTGCGTACTGGTGCCGTATGGAGTGTACTGGTGCCTTATGGTGTGTACTGGTGCATTATTGTGTGTACTGGTGCCTTATTGTGTACTGGTGCCTTATGGTGTGTACTGGTGCATTATGGTGTGTACTGGTGCATTATGGTGTGTACTGGTGCATTATGGTGTGTACTGGTGCCTTATGGTGTGTGTTCTGGTGCCTTATGGTGTGTACTGGTGCCATATGATGTGTACTGGTGCATTATGGTGTGTACTGGTGCCTTATGGTGTGTACTGGTGCATTATGCCGTGTACTGGTGCCTTATAGTGTGTACTGGTGCATTATGGTGTGTACTGGTGCCTTATGGTGTGTACTTGTACCTTATTGTGTATACTGGTGCCTTATGGTGTGTACTGGTTCCTTATGGTGTGTACTGGGGCTTTATTGTGTGTACTGGTGCTTTATGGTGTGTACTGGTGCCTTATGGTGTGTTCTGGTGCCGTATGGTGCGTACTGGTGCCTTATGGTGTCTTATGGTGTGTACTGGTGCCTTATGGTGTGTCCTGGTGCCTTATGGTGTGTAATGGTGCCTTATGGTGTGTACTGGTGCCTTATGGTATATACTGGTGCCTTATAGTGTGTACTGGTTCCTTATGGTGTGTACTGGTGCCTTATGGTGTGTACTGGTGCCGTATGGTGTGTACTGGTGCCTTATGGTGTGTACTGGTGCCTTATGGTGTGTACTGGTGCCTTATGGTGTGTACTGGTGCCTTATGGTGTGTTCTGGTGCCTTATGGCGTGTACTGGTGCCTTATAATGTGTACTGGTACCTTATTGTGTGTACTGGTGCATTATGGTGTGTATAATGCACACTTTAGTGCGCGCGGCACTAGCTGGAAAAACAAGCGGGTTGTGCTCAAGCGTAAACACAAAAAAGTTTATAATCTTTTCACGCTGCTAACCTCAATTCTCGAGCTACGTTTTTCATTTTGGTATCAATGCGTTGGCAATAAAATTCTCTACAAGATCATATGCATAAAATGTCACCGAAGCATTTGGTATCCCACCACGAAGTAAATAAACACGAAGATGACTCGCCGTGACACCCAAACAGGAAGTAAATGTTCATACTCTTTCGTTTGTTGCCAGCCTCACAGTCATCCTACAGCGCTCATTTTGATATCACTGAACTCACAATAAAATTCCCCACCCAGACATATGCCTATCAATGTCTAATTATGGTATCGGGTGACCCGCACGAGTGTGGGAACTGGGCGAAGCATTAGCCGTGATTTCAGCAGGGACGACACTGGTGTGATGCAGGGCTTTGAATGTTTATACTGATTTCACTGTCCTGACATTATTTCTGGAGCTACATATTTCATTTTTATAGCAGTGTGTTCGCAATAGAAAGTTCTATAAGAACATGGGTAGAGTTGGCCAACACAGCGTCAAATAAATTTGCGGCGAATAAAATCTTACGCGTGTTTGTACCCGTGAGCGTCAAAAGTTTTTACTTTGCTCATGTTTTTCAAGTTTATACTTGTTTCACGCCGTTTTTTTTTGTATAGTGTTCGGAATAAAATTCCCTACACAGACATATGCATATCAAATACAATTCCTTGGAATTCACAGCTGTAGAGATGACGGAAAACACACAACCGGAACCCGCTCTTGACACTCCAACTCACACCCGCAACACCCACAAAAAAAGTTTCTCTTGTTTCATGTATACTTACTTTAGTTTTCGTGCTACAGTTCTCATTTAGGTATCAAAATATTCCTAAGAAAATAGACTACAATACTGAAACAATCTAAGACAATTATGTGTACTTACCAAAGCAAAGACGATTGTAGTAAAATAAGTTGAGCATTTTATCTCCACTCCACCTCCTTCAGGTACTGATTCCTGAAGTTGCTCAACAGATGTTCCTAGGTGGAGTGAAGCTGATGTAGGTGGTTATTTCTTGTCCACCCAATACACCCTTTTCCTGTGATAAGTGGTGTAATTACAAGGTGTGACGCAAAGTGGAACATCGCATGTCTTGCACGCTATACCAGTTTCCTTCCTGATACCCGACTTTGAACACACTTCACACCTGCGACGTTTGGGGATTTTTACCAGCTCATGTTTCAATTTATAGTTCAGGCGAGTCTCTGCTATAACAACACGTCGCTGTTGTCTCTGGGTTGGCAATAAACTACTGTCTGAATCGTCGCTCTCACTATTGTTTTCAAACACTAATGTGGAATATGAATTATCTTCATCAGATTCAGCTTCAGCACTAGGTGTAGACGTGAAGAGAGGGCGCCTCACACCCGACGGGCCAGGTGTTGACGGGTCAGCAGCAGGATACACAGGACCAGTGTCATGATTTATGTCTGGAGCATGAACTAGATGTGGAGATGGTGTAGTTGTTGCAGGCCACTCTGCCTTGTCAAATTTCAATAAAGACCAAATAGCAACTTCATGGAACTAGAGCAGAGTTAGTTTCCTTCGATCATCTGTGTTGGCCTTGTACAATGCATGTACAATGCATTGAGTAAAGACCAAATAGCAACTTCATGGAACTAGAGCAGAGTTAGTTTCCTTCGATCATCTGTGTTGGCCTTGTACAATGCAACCACAAGTTGACATTGAATGTGAATTAACAATGAGACAAGTAAGATTTATACTAATACATTTATACTAACTCTGTTGAGCGTTGACCATTTATACATCAAATCTGTTGATGTGAGCACTTTAGTTTAGTCTGCCGTTTAAAGAAAAAAAGAGCATATCAATGGTATATCACAGAAAACGAATTTATCATAAACTCATGTATTTGTCTTATCATATTGAACTGCATTCATATTTTTAATATATAACAATATGAATATACAAATTTCTGTAAATCCCCTACCTTGTTGGAATCTGTGGAAATGAATGAGCAAATGTGCTGGCTGAAGGCGCAGAAGGAAACCACATTGGTTTCATTTTGGATACAAATGTCCATGGAGATTCAAAATGGAAACTAATTATATAGTTGAACCTGCAGAGACGAGTTTAAGAATCTGTGTTGAGAGTGATGGACACAGCCTTCACAATTATACTTCAGAGAATGTAAACATCTAAGAGTCATTAGAAATATGTGTAGAATAATAAACCCTACATTGTTTGAGTTAGGGAAAACACCATTTGTGATATATAGATACTATAGCTGTTCCTAAAGATTCACCCTTTTTTGCACCAGCAAGATAACATATAAGATTTTAAGAGTTGACGAATGTTAATATTCTTGTTTGATAAACTGTGAACTTGAGACATAGTTAATAAGAACATATTAACACAACAAAATGTTTTCAGAATCTTTAACACCACTTTCCAACAACTTATATAATTTATATAAATTATTTTAGAGAATAATACATAAATTATATATTTAAACATGATATAGTGTTTAGTGGAATGTATAAGGAGTCAAATTGTGTTAAAAAGAGCAATTTTTAGAAAATTTGGAAAAATACTTTTTTCTGTTCAAATTATAACTAAATGGATTTTAAAGGTTTCACTCAGCCAATATATATCATTCACAATTTATTAATGAATTTTACAAAAAAACACCATAAATTTTATATTTAAACATGTAAAAACTATTTGTTTTACATTTGGAAGAAAATAATTGTAGAAAAACAATTTATAATTAAACCTTTGTGTTTGGATTTTTTGAGTAAAAGTTTCTCAAAGGCTTTCCTGCACCATTCTCAATGCAAATCATTCCCACACCTATGGGAAGAGATAGGCGAACGTTGTGTAGATGATTTGTGTTTGCTGGGCGGAGTGGTACGACAAGAGAGCTACACAGAGGGATTTCCAGGTCGGGTCCCAAGTAATGGTCTTGCTTCCAGGTAAAGGTAGGGTGACGGAGTCACGGTTCGAGGGACCATACCAAGTGCTGCGACGGTTGGGTCCGGTGTCGTACGAAATTGGGAAGTCGGACAGATCCCGAAAGAAACAGGTGTGTCACGTGGACCGCCTGAAGTCCTTCTTCACTGTGGAAGGAGGAACCGCCAGGCAGGAAGGAACGATGACCCGGGAACCCCAGCAGAAGACAGTTCTGTGCATACAGGTGGACCAAGAACTCCCGGAGGAGGAAGGAAAGTGGTCCAGGGCGGATGGCACCCGTCTCACCAACACTGAGAGTCTAGCAAACATCAAGGACAAGCTGTCACATCTGGAAGGGCAACAGAGAGCGGACCTGACGGACCTACTGAGAAAGAATGCCTCCCTCTTCACCGACGTGCCCCGACGACACAGGAGTGTGACGCACGAGGTGGAAGTGAGGGACGCCAGGCCCGTCAAACAGAGCGCATACAGGGTGAGCCCAGAGAAGCGAGAGCTGATGAGAAGGGAGGAGGAGTACCTCCTTGAGAACGACCTTGCGGAGCCCAGCAGAAGTGAGTGGAGTTCCCCGTGCCTGTTGGTGAGGAAAAGCGACGGAACATACCGCTTTTGTACAGATTACAGGAGGGTGAACTCTATCACTGTGGCGGATTCTCACCCCATGCCAAGAGTGAGTGACTGCATTGACCAGGTGGGCAGTGCACGGTATGTATCCAAGGTCGATCTTCTCAAGGGGTACTACCAGATCTCCCTGACTCCTGAGGCCAGGAAGATATCAGCTTTCGCGACTCCTGTTGGGTTGTACCAGTACAAGGTGTTGCCCTTCGGCATGATTAAAAACAGCGGCAGCTGCTTCCAGCGAATGATGAACGAGCTGTTAAGGGACAGCACCGTGCAGCAGGATGCACGGTTTACATCGATGACATCGTCGTGTACGCCGACGATTGGGGGACGCATCTGGAGAGACTTGGGGAATTATTCAGAAGGTTAGAGGAGGCTAACCTGACTGTAAATTTGGCCAAGAGTGAGTTCGGGAAAGCTCACTTAGAGTACCTCGGTTTTGTCATCGGCCAAGGTGAAGTCACTCCAGTTGATAACAAAGTTGCAGCCATAAAGGAATACCCCGTGCCCAAGACGCGCAAGGAGTTGCTCAGGTACCTCGGAATGATAGGGTACTATCGCGGGTTCTGTCGGAATTTCTCCACGGTAGCGCATCCCCTAACCGAGCTACTCTCCAAGAATGTAAGATGGAGATGGGGAGAGGCCTGCCAAGAGTCTTTTGAAAAGACCAAGAAATTGTTGACGGAGGCCCCAGTATTGATATCTCCAGATTTTTCAGCCGGTTTTATCCTGTACGTGGACGCCAGCGACGTTGGAATAGGGGCCATGCTGGCTCAAGAACGGAGTGAAGTACATAGGCCAGTAGCCTTCTACTCGAAGAAGTTCGTAAAATACCAGCGGGCCTACAGCACCGTTGAGAAGGAGGCATTGGCGCTAGTTATGGCCCTGAAGCACTTTGATGTGTACGTGGGAGGAGGGGCGAGACCTGTCCTAGTATTCACCGATCACAACCCTCTCACATTTTTATACAAGATGAAGAATTCCAACCAACGTCTAACGAGGTGGGCGTTGTTACTGCAAGAATACCGGCTGGAAATCAAACACATCAAGGGGATGGACTACGTAGTAGCGGATGCCCTATCCCGCATACACTAACCAGACATGACTCTTATTTTAAGGGGAGGGGTATGTGATGGAGTTCCCCCCCTTATAATTCTCCCACGCCTGCAGTAAGAGTCATGTCTACTTTTCCCAAGCGTTCTCTACGTTGCAGGCTACAATTTGATATATGGGAGAGAGTGAAGTGTTCTCGGAGAGCCGAGAAATTTGTGAAATAGTAATATTTTGGCCTGTGGTATAGGCCCTTTAGGGAGCCAAGATGGCGCTGGCCTCCCTGATCTCCCGCCAAAACCGTGTGACGTCAGTGGCGCCGGATTGGTCACCGACAGCAATGTGGCACCGGGAGCCAATGAAAACTTCCCATAGCGAAAGTGACGTCACGATGGAAGGGGGTCCAGGCCGCGCGCCACTCTGGCGCCAGCAGTCAGACACGACACGTCATAGAGGTCGGACGTGCGACGAGTGGTCCTGTCAGTTTGACAGTTGTTTCCCGCTCCCGTGGACTTACGCGTCACCTGAAGTCCGCCAGTACTCTGAGAAGTCTTCCCTAGTTCATGTGTTGAACCAGAAGAGGGAATTGACGGTTATTTGAGCAACAAGTGCTCCAGTCAGGTACTGTGCCAGTAGCAGTGAAGCCGTGCAGTGACGTATGTGACGTCTGTGGCAATTCACCAGTTCGTGACAGCGTAGTGGCAGACAGAGCCACTGGGTAGCTGAGGAAGAGAGGACTATTTGGGGAAACCGGACGACTGTAGCTGAGACGTAGGCGACAGCCGTTGCTGGGAGAAGACGACGGCCAGGAGACCGACTCCAACCTTCAAGAAGTCAAGAAGGAGGACGGACCTGCAGTGAGGAGGCACGGAGACGACGCGCTAAACGGTGGGACGACAAGAGGCTCTGGTAGGACACGACGACGTGTAGTGTGGGGGCGTTCCCGACACGAGGACCAGGAGCTACATCTCGACTCTCATCGGAGGATAGGGTGAAGTAGGTGTTTCTAGTTCCCCCCCCCCCATTCCCCTTTAGTTAGCTATATTATTCGGCTATATTATCTAGCCTGAGGATTTTATATGTCGTGAGCAAGTCTCACCCATGTCACGATAAAGCACCAGTGTGCTAGACAGTACTATCAAGAGTACTTGTAATATTCATGTTGATTATTGGTGTGTACAGGCACCAGGAACAAGCGATAAATTGGGTTGTGTATATCTTTCTATAGATTTTGATATGAACATATAGTGGTAAATTATATATAATATTATGCCAGTATTTGAAAGTTAGGCTGTGTGCCCAGAAATCATTTATTTTCCATGTATTGATATTTGATGTATCTACGTTATATATGCTATGTTTATGCAGTGATGAGTCATTTGTGAGTACAGTGAATTATTGCGTTATCGCCCACGAGAGAAAGTACTGAAAACTCCAGTGTTAATATTTCATAATATATTGTTGGATGAATAACAGTGTAAGACCATTACAGTGAGTCATGGTAGCATTGATTGTAGAAAAGACTGTTTGAGCCTGAGTACAGTGTAACCAAGTGCTACGTGCTACTGTAGCCAATATCGTGTGTGCGAGTTCATAGTAATATTGGAGAACTTAAGGAAACAGCGAGTGTGAATCTGAAAACAAGCAAAGAGCTTCCGCGCGGGGGCCAGGCGATCAGTTGTTCTTGACACTTGATGAGGAGGGGGAGGTGTTGCCACCCTAGTGATCGCATACTATCCGTGGGAACTTTCGGCCGCGTCGGGATCAGTTGACTTATTTGTTGTTGTTTGGCCTTTGTGACATCTTTCATACATTTTAAGTAAAATACAAAACTATCTTTGTGTTTATATCATCCCCTCCATTGATCTTGTGGCTATATTATACTGGTAAGCATTGAGTGATAACAATAAGTACCTGCCTGATTCCTGATCTTTTGAGTGTGACCTTGCCAAGGCTACCACTAATTCCACCAGTCCACTGATGGTGTTACTGGCCACCTAAAACACCAGTTGGCGACCTTGTGGTTAACCGTAGAGCCCGATTGTTGGGGAGGGCACACGACAGTCAAGTGAACGAGTCGTGTTCTCACTCTTTCTTAATCAGAGGCTGTTAAGATTGACTGGGAGACTCTCCTGGCGTGCAATGGCGCCGTGAGGATCGAGTGAAGACCCGCAGGGCTACGGTGAGTGACCTTGAGCATAACTATTGCTCACCCCAGAGTAAGGGTAGAGAGGTGAAACCCCAACAATATATATATATATATATATATATATATATATATATATATATATATATATATATATATATATATATATATATATATATATATATATATATATATATATATATATATATATATATATATATATATATCAACATATATATATATATATATATATATATATAATCAACATATATATATATATATATATATATATATATATATATATATATATATATATATATATATATATATATATATATATATATTTATATATATATATATATATATATATATATATATATATATATATATATATATATATATATATATATATATATATATATATATATAATCAACATATATATATATATATATAATTATATATATATATATAATCAACATATATATATATATATATATATATATATATATATATATATATATATATATATATATATATATATATATATATATATATATATATATATATATATATATATATTTATATATATATATATATATATATATATATATATATCAACATATATATATATATATATATATATATATATATATATATATATATATATATATATATATATATATATATATATTTATATATATATATATATATATATATATATATATATATATATATATATATATATATATATATATGTTGATTATATATATATATATATATATATATATATATATATATATATATATATATATATATATATATATATATATATATATATATATATATATATAAATATATATATATATATATATATATATATATATATATATATATATATATATATATATATATATATATATATATATATATATATATATATATATGTTGATATATATATATATATGTTGATATATATATATATATATATATATATATATATATATATATATATATATATATATATATATATATATATATATCAACATATATATATATATATATAATCAATATATATATATATATATATAATCAATATATATATATATATATATATATATATATATATATATATATATATATATATATATATATATATGTTGATATATATATATATATATATATATATATATATATATATATATATATATATATATATATATATATATATATATATATATATATATATATATATATATATATATATATATATATATATATATATATATATATATATATATATATAAATATATATATATATATATATATATATATATATATATATATATATATATATATATATATATATATATATATATATATATATATATATATATATATATATATATAGCGCCCTCCCAGGGAGAACACCAATCAACAGCCCACACCGCCCGTAAGGCAAAACACCTCCCAGACCTTCATTCCCACAGAAAATTTATTAGAAGCTATCAAAGCAACATCGGCCAGAACCTTGCAACACATCCCTAAAGCAGCCCGCCCCCATGCAGCAGCCAAATTATCTGCCCTCCTGAGAAAGGTCAACGACTCTCCTGGAACGACCCAAGCATGGCACAACCTCCTAATGTTTGGCAACATATGTCTAGCCACCCCTGCAAGGAGAGACAAAACCTTAGCTGCCTCAGTCATCAAAGCTATAAATGATTTTCCCAGGGAGGACAACCAGGTGCGCCTTCCCACTCGCGCGAGAAACACCCACGGCAGGAAGAGCAACAGTGGCATATCCGAGACATCAAAAATCAGAACATCAGTCACCAAGAAAATAGAGGAAGGAAACACTATTGGCACAATACGAGTCACCACCAGTGAGGACTCAATTGCCGACAGATGCCGCAACAGCTCAAGCCCTAAGGGAGAAACACCCACCCAGGGCTCCGCGTGAGGACGACATTGTACAAGTGGGGGCTACTGGAGCAGAACCTCTCTGGGTGGCTGAATCTGTGGTCCATAAAGCAGCCATGTCCTTCCCTACAGGATCAGCAGGTGGGTTCACAGGACTAAAACCCAACCACCTCAAGCAAATGCTCAACCCTGCACTGGGTGACATTGCAAAGAACCTCTTGGTGGAACTAACCAGATTCACCAACACTTGTCTAGCTGGCAACATACCAGCGTCCATAAGACCTTTCTTTTTTGGAGCATCTCTCTGTACTCGAAATAAAAAGGATGGAGGGATCAGGCCAATAGCTGTGGGCAATTCTCTCCGGCGTCTCGTCGCAAAGGTAGCTGCAAGAACAGTTAGTGATGCAGCGGCCAACATGCTGAAGCCAAAACAGCTCGGGTTTGACATTCCACAAGGGTGTGAGGCGGCAGCCCATGCAGCTCGAGCCTTCATCGTCAACATCACAGACGAAAAGGCCCTTATCAAGCTAGATTTCAAAAATGCCTTCAATTTGGTGCGGAGGGATGCTGTACTCCGTGCAGTTCATATACCCAGCAAACAATTTTAGGTTGCCACAACATATCTGGAAAGTATTTGAAAGTATTGGAAACGTTTGTTTTATCGTATCAGATACGATATTGTGTGTGGACTTAAATAGGTTTCCAAAACTTATAACCAAGACATATGTATCTAACACTAATTTGAGATGTTGTGGCAACTTTACACTCCTAACATGAGTCATTCATAATCCATTCATATACCAATATGAATCTCTTATGAAAGGTTTGAGCCAATAATCTGAACCCTTTTCACATCTTTGTGTTTAAAGTTAAATTTCTTGAAATTAAATTATATTTTATATTATATTATTTTTATTATATTTTATATTATATTATTTTTATTATATTTTATATTATATTATTATTTTCAATTTAAATATTAAAACCAATTTAAGGGTAAAAAAAATCTAATAATTTATATTTCTTTTATTATTTACTAACAATTATAATTATTTACTAACGGAGAGAGGGGAGGCTGTACGGCGGAGAGTGGCGGCTGTGGCGGACAGTGGCGGCGGTGGCAGATAGTGGCGGCGGGCGGACAGTGGCGGCGGGCGGACAGTGGCGGCGGCTGGCGGACAGTGGCGGCGGGCGGACAGTGGCGGCGGTGGCGGATAGTGGCGGTGGGCGGACAGTGGCGGCGGTGGCGGATAGTGGCGGCGGGCGGACAGTGGCGGCGGGCGGACAGTGGCGGCGGTGGCGGATAGTGGCGGCTGTGGCGGATAGTGGCGGCGGGCGGACCGTGGCGGCTTTGGCGGCGGTGGTGGACAGTGGCGGCGGGCGGACAGTGGCGGCGGCGGGCGGACAGTGGCGGCGGCGGGCGGACAGTGGCGGCGGCGGGCGGACAGTTTCGGCGGCGGGCGGACAGTTTCGGCGGCGGGCGGACAGTGGCGGCGGCGGGCTGACAGTGGCGGCGGCGGGCGAACAGTGGCCGCGGCGGGCGGACAGTGGTGGCGGCGGGCGGACAGTGGTGGCGGCGGGCGGAGAGTGGAGGCGGCGGGCGGACAGTGGTGGCGGCGGGCGGACAGTGGTGGCGGTGGCAGACAGTGGTGGCGGTGGCAGACAGTGGTGGCGGTGGCGGATAGTGGCAGCGGGCGGACAGTGGCGGCGGTGGCAGATAGTGGCGGCGGGCGGACAGTGGCGTCGGGTGGACAGTGGCGGCGGTGGCGGATAGTGGCAGCGGGCGGACAGTGGCGGCGGGCGGACAGTGGCGTCGGGTGGACAGTGGTGGCGGGCGGACAGTGGCGGCGGGCGGACAGGGCGGCGGCGGGCGGACAGTGGCGGCGGGAGGACAGTGGCGGCGGTGGCGGATAGTGGCGGCGGGCGGACAGTGGCGGCGGGCGGACAGTGGCGGCGGGCGGACAGTGGCGGCTGTGGCGGATAGTGGCGGCGGGCGGACCGTGGCGGCTTTGGCGGCGGTGGTGGACAGTGGCGGCGGGCGGACAGTGGCGGCGGCGGGCGGACAGTGGCGGCGGCGGGCGGACAGTGGCGGCGGCGTCGGACAGTGGCGGCGGCGGGCGAACAGTGGCGGCGGCTGGCGGACAGTGGTGGCGGCGGGCGGACAGTGGAGGCGGCGGGCGGACAGTGGAGGCGGCGGGCGGACAGTGGAGGCGGCGGGCGGACAGTGGTGGCGGCGGGCAGACAGTGGTGGCGGCGGGCGGACAGTGGTGGCGGTGGCAGACAGTGGTGGCGTTGGCGGACAGTGGCGGCAGTGGCGGACAGTGGCGGCGGTGGCGGACAGTGGCGGCGGTGGCGGACAGTGGTGGCGGTGGCGGATAGTGGCAGCGGGCGGACAGTGGCGGCGGTGGCAGATAGTGGCGGCGGGCGGACAGTGGCGTCGGGTGGACAGTGGCGGTGGTGGCGGATAGTGGCAGCGGGCGGACAGTGGCGGCGGGCGGACAGTGGCGTCGGGTGGACAGTGGCGGCGGGCGGACAGTGGCGGCGGGCGGACAGGGCGGCGGCGGGCGGACAGTGGCGGCGGGCGGACAGTGGCGGCGGGAGGACAGTGGCGGCGGTGGCGGATAGTGGCGGCGGGCGGACAGTGGCGGCGGGCGGACAGTGGCGGCTGTGGCGGATAGTGGCGGCGGGCGGACCGTGGCGGCTTTGGCGGCGGTGGTGGACAGTGGCGGCGGGCGGACAGTGGCGGCGGGGGGCGGACAGTGGCGGCGGCGGGCGGACAGTGGCGGCGGCGTCGGACAGTGGCGGCGGCGGGCGAACAGTGGCGGCGGCGGGCGAACAGTGGCGGCGGCGGGCGGACAGTGGTGGCGGCGGGCGGACAGTGGAGGCGGCGGGCGGACAGTGGAGGCGGCGGGCGGACAGTGGAGGCGGCGGGCGGACAGTGGTGGCGGCGGGCGGACAGTGGTGGCGGCGGGCGGACAGTGGTGGCGGCGGGCGGACAGTGGTGGCGGCGGGCGGACAGTGGTGGCGGCGGGCGGACAGTGGTGGCGGCGGGCGGACAGTGGTGGCGGTGGCAGACAGTGGTGGCGGTGGCGGACAGTGGCGGCGGTGGCGGACAGTGGCGGCGGTGGCGGACAGTGGCGGCGGTGGCGGAGAGTGGCGGCGGTGGCGGACACTGGCGGCTGTGTCTGGCGGTGGCGGGTGGCGGCGTCTGTGATGAGTGGTGGCGGCTGGCGGTGGTGGGTGGTGGCGGCGGTGGTGGTGGGTGGTGGTGGCGGCGGTGGCTGGTGGTGGTGGGTGGTGGCGGCGGTGGTGGTGGGTGGTGGTGGCGGCTGCGGCTGGTGGTGGTGGGTGGTGGCGGCGGGTGGTGGGTGGCGGCGGTGGCGGGCGGTGGCGGGCGGCGGCGGCTGTGATGGGTGGTGACGATCGGCGGTGGGGGGGGCTGGTGGCGGCTGGCGGTGGCGGCTTGCGGTGGCGACTGTGGCAACGGGCGGTGACGGCTGATAGCGGGCGGTGGTGGCGGCTGGTGGCAGGTGGTGGTGGTGGCGGCTGGTGGTGGCGGCTGGTGGTGGTGGCAGCTGGTGGCGGTGATGGCGGCTGGTGGTGGTGGCAGCTGGTGGTGGTGGTGGCAGCTGGTGGCGGTGATGGCGGCTGGTGGTGGTGGTGGTGGCGGCTGGTGGTGGTGGCAGCTGGTGGCGGCTGGTGGTGGTGGTGGTGGTGGTGGCGGCTGGTGGTGGTGGCGGTGATGGCGGCTGGTGGCGGGCGGTGGCGGCTTGTGGCGGCTGGTGGTGGCGGCGGTGGTGGGTGGTGGTGGTGGTGGTGGTGGTGGGTGGTGGTGGCGGCTGTGGTGGGTGGTGGCGGTGGTGTCGGCGGCGGCGGCTGTGGTGGGTGGTGGCGGCGGCGGCGGTGATGGGTGGTGGCGGCGGTGGTGGTGGCGGCGGCGGTGATGGGTGGTGGCGGCGGTGGTGGTGGGTGGTGGTGGCGGCGGCGGCTGGTGGTGGTGGGTGGTGGCGGCGGGTGGCGGTGGTAGGTGGCGGTGGCTGGTGGCGGGTGGCGGCTGGTGGTGGGTGGTGGCGGCGGGTGGTGAGGGGCGGTGGCTGGTGGCGGGTGGCGGCTGGTGGTGGGTGGTGGCGGGTGGCGGCTGGTGGTGGGTGGTGGCAGGTGGCGGCTGGTGGTGGGTGGTGGCAGGTGGCGGCTGGTGGTGGGTGATGGGTGGTGGTGGGTGGCGGCTGGTGGTGGGTGGTGGCGGGTGGCGGCTGGTGGTGGGTGGTGGGTGGTGGTGGGTGGTGGCAGGTGGTGGCAGGTGGCGGCTGGTGGTGGGTGGTGGCAGGTGGCGGCTGGTGGTGGGTGGTGGCGGGTGGCGGCTGGTGGTGGGTGGTGGCAGGTGGCGGCTGGTGGTGGGTGGTGGCAGGTGGCGACTGGTGGTGGGTGGCGGCTGGTGGCGGGTGGCGGCTGGTGGCTGGTGGCAGGTGGCGGCTGGTGGTGGGTGGCGGGTGGCGGGTGGCGGCTGGTGGCGGCCAGCTGGGACACACCCTTCACCACTGAAGGTCTGAGCACAACTAACCATGTCTCTCTCACCACCAGAACAGTGTTGCCAGCTCGCGCTCTCAAAATGTTTCCTTCAAAGATTGTATATTATCTTTGAACAACAAGTTTGATTATCAAGGAAATAATGCATATATTATTGTCACATTAATACTGTGCAATATCTTATTATATTCCTGCTAAATAATTATAATTTGAAACAGGACAAAAAATCCAACATATATATAAAAACCAACATTAGAGATCACGAGGCCTAGGCCTCGCCTGTGACCACACATCCTGCCTCCCTGGCCTGCTACCCTCTCACACCTCACACTCTTAACTCTCTCATAATCACTCTCACTCTCAATCACTCTTACGCACTATTACTCACTCTTACTCTCAATCACTCTTACGCACTATTACTCACTCTTACTCTCAATCACTCT
The DNA here is from genome assembly GCF_040958095.1 of Procambarus clarkii. Taxonomy (NCBI): domain Eukaryota; kingdom Metazoa; phylum Arthropoda; class Malacostraca; order Decapoda; family Cambaridae; genus Procambarus; species Procambarus clarkii. Next base: position 146,948 of record NW_027189387.1, read on the forward strand.
TACACACTATTACTCACTCTTACTCTCAATCACTCTTACACACTATTACTCACTCTTACTCTCAATCACTCTTACGCACTATTACTCACTCTTACTCTGTCACTCTTACTCTGTCACTCTTACTCTCTGTCACTCTTACTCTGTCACTCTTACTCTGTCACTCTTACTCTCTGTCACTCTTACTCTCTGTCACTCTTACTCTGTCACTCTTACTCTGTCATTCTTACTCACTCTCAGTCACCCTTACCCATTCATACTCACTCTCTCACTCTTACTCTCATACTCCTACTCTCAATTACTCTTACTCTCAATCACTCTTACTCCCAATCACTCCTACTCCCAATCACTCCTACTCTCAATCACTCCTACTCTCATTCGTACTCTTACTCTTACTCCCAATCACTCTTACTCTCAATCACTCTTATTCTCATTCTTACTCTTACTCTCACTCTTACTCTTACGCCCAATCACTCTTACTCCCAATCACTCTTACTCTCAATCACTCTTACTCTCAATCACTCTTACTCTCAATCACTCTTACTCGCATTCTTACTCTTACTCACTCTTACTCTCAATCACTCTTATTCTCATTCTTACTCCTACTCCCAATCACTCTTACTCCCAATCACTCTTACTCTCAATCACTCTTACTCCCAATCACTCTTACTCTCAATCACTCTTACTCTCAATCACTTTTACTCTCAATCACTCTTACTCTCAATCACTCTTACTCTCACAAACTCTCAATCACTCTTACTCTCACTCTAACTCTCAATCACTCTTACGCACTATTACTCACTCTTTCTCTCAGTCATCCTTACTCACTCTCATACTCACTCTTACTCTGTCACTCTTACTCTCTGTCACTCTTACTCTCTGTCACTCTTACTCTCTGTCACTCTTACTCTGTCACTCTTACTCTCTGTCACTCTTACTCTCTGTCACTCTTACTCTCTATCACTCTTACTCTCAGTTGTGTTGTCCCATCTTGAGTACTGCTCAGTACTCACTTCCCCCTTCAGAGCAGGAGAGATTGCTGAAATAGAGGGAATGCAGAGAACATATACGGCACGCATAGATGCAATAAAGCACCTAAATTATTGGGATCGTCTCAAAGCCCTCCAAATGTACTCACTAGAAAGAAGACGAGAGAGATATCAAATAATATACACCTGGAAGATACTGGAGGGCCAAGTACCAAATCTACACAGTAAAATAACAACGTACTGGAGTGAACGACATGGAAGAAAATGTAGAATAGAACCAATGAAGAGCAGAGGTGCCATAGGCACAATCAGAGAACACTGTATAAACATCAGAGGTCCGCGGTTGTTCAACGTCCTCCCAGCAAGCATAAGAAATATTGCCGGAACAACCGTGGACATTTTCAAGAGGAAACTAGATTTATTCCTCCAAGGAGTGCCGGACCAACCGGGCTGTGGTGGGTATGTGGGCCTGCGGGCCGCTCCAAGCAACAGCCTGGTGGACCAAACTCTCACAAGTCGAGCCTAGCCTCGGGCCGGGCTTGGGGAGTAGAAGAACTCCCAGAACCCCATCAACCAGGTATCAACCAGGTAACCAGGTACTCTGTCATTCTTACTCTGTCACTCTTACTCACTCTCAGTCACCCTTACCCATTCATACTCACTCTCTCACTCTTACTCTCATACTCTTACTCTCAATTACTCTTACTCTCAATCACTCCTACTTCCAATCACTCCTACTCCCAATCACTCCTACTCTCAATCACTCCTACTCTCATTCTTACTCTTACTCTTACTCCCAATCACTCTTACTCTCAATCACTCTTATTCTCATTCTTACTCTTACTCTCACTCTTACTCTTACTCCCAATCACTCTTACTCCCAATCACTCTTACTCTCAATCACTCTTACTCTCAATCACTCTTACTCTCAATCACTCTTACTCTCATTCTTACTCTTACTCTCAATCACTCTTATTCTCATTCTTACTCCTACTCTCACTCTAACTCCTACTCCCAATCACTCTTACTCTCAATCACTCTTACTCCCAATCACTCTTACTCCCAATCACTCTTACTCTCATTCACTCTTACTCTCAATCACTCTTACTCTCAATCACTCTTACTCTCAATCACTCTTTGACTCTCACTAACTCTCAATCACTCTTACTCTCACTCTAACTCTCAATCACTCTTACTCTCATACTCACCCTTACTCTCAATCACTTTACTCTCACTCTTACTCATTCTGTCACCCTTACTCTCACTCTTACTCACTCTGTCACTCTTACTCACTCTCAGTCACTCTTACTTATACTCACTCTTACTCACACTTACACACTCTCTGGCACTCTCACTCACCTTCAGTCACTCTTACTCACTCTTACCCACTCTCGCTCACTCTTACTCACTCTAGTTAATAAGAACACGCCAATATAAGACAACAAAACGTTTTCAGATTCTTTCTCACCACTTTCCAGCAACTTTTATAATTTATATAAATTATCTTAGGGAATAATACATAAATTATATATTTAAACATGATATTAGTGTTTAGTGGAATGCACAAGGAGTCAAATTGTGTTAAAAAGAGCGATTTTTAGACAATTTGGAAAACTACTTTTTTCTGTTCATATTATAACTAAATGGATTTTAAAGGTTTCACTCAGCCAATATATATCATTCACAATTTATTAATGAATTTTACAAAAAAACACCATAAATTTTATATTTAAACATGTAAAAACTATTTGTTTTACATTTGGAAGAAAATAATTGTAGAAAAACAATTTATAATTAAACCTTTGTGTTTGGATTTTTTGAGTAAAAGTTTCTCAAAGGCTCTCCTGCACCATTCTCAATGCAAATCATTCCCACACCTATGGGAAGAGATAGGCGAACGTTGTGTAGATGATTTGTGTTGATGATTTGTGTAGATGATTTGATTCTCTGAGGTTCAGGGAGTCTATTGATATATGTGGCGACCAGACCGGCTGCCAGTTAGAGGAAGGAAGTTACATTATAAGTTGTAGATAAAGGGAAATTGGCGCCCTGTTATAAAATGAAAGAGTATCCCCTAAGGCAGAAATGACCTTTTGGAAGGGACACTAGCCGATCGCGGATTGGCCGACTTAGGTTGCGGGCGACCAATCAGGGCCCGCCATGACGTCACCGAGTGCCCTGGGCGGCGCCAACGTCAGAGTTGATCCGACCTTGGAAGCGACAGGACGCGCCTCGGTCAGCTCTCAAGGATTAGAGGCTCTACGAGCCTTATTCAGTAGATTGAACTAGCCATCGCAGCCCACCATAAGAGTTTGGAGACCCTGCGCTTCTGGGAAGCAAGAAGGAACCAAGTTCATTGAGCAGAGAAGTGCCAAACTTGGAAAAATAGTCGGCGACGACGCTGGGAGGCGCCGCTGGACGTTGAGGTCAGGAAGGTGCGGCGGGCAGGCCTAGCTGTGACCGGGTCACATCCACTGAGAATCTTGGAAGGACGATACCATGCCTAGGACAAGGAGCAACGCCTTGTGGAAGGGGCGAGTGTGGGAAAAATAGTGATTAGCTCAGCGCCCATCGATGAACCAGGATTGGGGCAGTTGAATCTCAGGGATTGGAACGGCGACGACGCGAAGGCTCCACGACACCTGAGGACCTGTGGAACGTCCTGGATCGTCAAGGATCGACCCAAGGAAGCGTGGGAACCTCACACCATCGAGGGACAGGCGTCGTGAGCCAGGAATGTAAGGTAGATCATTTTCCCTCCCATTACCCCTTGTGTGAGTAGGCTAGTTAGGCCACAATATTTGCTTATGTATGTGGCAACAGGACATTAATGCTTTAATAGTAGAATAGGCTGCAAGGCAGCTTGTGTCCAGGACTGTCAGAGGGGGACAGTGTGTATGGATGGCAGGACAGTGAAGGAGAGGCGCCGACGTGGTGAAGAGGCCCTCCTGTGTGAGAGTGTAGGACTCCTGTCTTTCTGCCCAGTTGAAGGAGTGTTGGAGGTCGTGGAAGAAGAGGCTGACGATCTCCAGACTTATTATCCATATTTCCATATTCATGTATTACTTTTGATTGTGTGTGTGTTCATGTAATTTGCATCAGTAAATTCACACATTTTATCACTGTGTTTAAGTGTGCCTCCATTTATGATATTTCTCTATGAGCATACACGAAGGTTATCATAGTACCACCTAGGGAACACTATGTTCTCTATAGCAGTTCCTATTGCCTGGAGAGTGGTAGAGACAGCACAGACTTACATAAAAGTGTACCCTTAGCCATCCGATCAGTATCGGTGCCTGAATGGTGGCAACTATTAACGTAGTGGCTAGAGAGAGGTAAAGCCACACAGACCTTCCTGGGAGAGTACCCTGGGCCAACAGTCTAGTAGCAGATCTATGGGAGTAGCAATCTTCTGGCTACAAACAATATATAATACACCCACTGAACTGCATTGCTGGGGTGCAGATATAATAACCCAGCTGGCGACCTTGCTAAGAAGAAGATAGAGAAGACAGGCGGGAAAGGAGTTCCTGCAACCTTTTTTGTCTGGCAGGCAAGACTCATGGAGGTTATGGTTATAAGGTAAGCCTGAGTCTTCCTTCACTCCCCCACGGGTCTAGGCCGGAACTGTTAACAGCAGTTTCCCCGTGTTTGACTGAAGGGCTTCCAGGGTGAATCAGTGGCACCCCTTTTGTGGTGGAAGCAAAGACCTGCGGAGGTGGGCATTGTTGGTCCTCTCTTGTGTGACCAAGGAGACTCCGGTGAATCTTGGGAGTCGGACGGGCTGAGTATTTGGGCCTTTTGAGCCCCTAGCAGCCGAGTGTTAGCAGAGCCCCGGCCCACCACCCCCCACGTGACAGAGAACTGGCGACCTCGCCAGGATTCGAACCCCGGTAGCCAAGAATTGGGAACTTCGCCAGGAAGCGCGGATCAAGCTACAGTGTGGCCCAAATTTCAAGACAAGTGTTGCCAGGGTACTAATACAGTGTGGCCAGTGAATTCAGTAGTACTGTTACTCAACCGGCTAAGGGACTGAAACGGTGAAATTAGTGCCTACTAACTTGTCTGTGCTGTCGTGTATGCTCAATGATATAGAGATGGAGGAGGACAAAGTAAAGAAATTTATTGACACAAGGGACGAGAAAATTTTGGAGGAGTGTACCAAGGCCCAGCTCCAACAAGTGGCAAACCACTTTGGGATCAGGTTGAGGACGACTAAGGTAGCGGAGCGAAGGATAGAGATCATGGCACAGCTCACAGCTCGAGAGGAGGCGACGGGAGAAGAGCCATCTCAAGAGGAGCCGTCCCGAGGAGAGCCGTCGCAAGGTGAACCATCCCGACTAGAGCCACCCCAAGCGCCTACCAGTGTGGAGAGAATTCACAGTGAACATGGGAGCAGTGAAAGGTCCAGCTGTAGTAAGAGGAGCCTGCAACTGGAAATAATGAAGATGCAACTGGAAGCCCAGCTGCGACGAGAGGAGAGGGAAGCGCAAATGCAGCGAGAGGAACGTGCGGCTGAGCTGCAGCGAGAGGAGCGTGAGCGAGAGGCACGGTTGCAGCGAGAGGAGCGTGAGATAGAAGCACGGCTGCAGCGAGAGGAGCGTGAGAGAGAAGCTCGGCTGCAGCGGGAAGAAGGAGAGAGACAACTGCGACTGGAGGAGATAAAGGCAAAGAAAGAAGTCGAATTGCGTCGCGTTGAACGTGGTCTGCCCTCACTACCTGCATGGCAGGATGACCTCAAGGTAAGGGAACGTGACTTACCTACGTTCGAACCACAAGAAGCTGAGGCGTTCTTCAAACACTTTGAACGGATAGCAACTCTGAAGGAGTGGCCGGAAGATGATTGGGCTGCTCTGGTCCAGGGCAGGTTGACTGGTGAGGCCCGGGAAGCCTATAACATGCTGGACCTAGAGGAGTGTACTAGTTACGACGCGATTAAGAATGCGGTGCTCCACTCATTCCGGCTGACTCCGGAAATGTACCGGAAGCGGTTCAGAGAGTGTACAAGAGTGTCGGGGAAGACTTACGCCGAGACCGCCAGGGATATGGAACGGAAATTCCTACGATGGTTGAAGGCGGAGGAAGCGGAGTTGGCGGATGATATCAAACGACTGATAGTGATGGAGAAGTTTATGTCGGTGCTCCATCCTGAGTTGCGAGTAAGGGTGAGAGAAGCAGGTATTAAGGACCTGAAGGCTGCAGCGGACCGAGCCGACATGCTGGAGGAGGCACTACATCTCAGGAGGGAGGGGCCACCCAGACACTCGCCTTACCCCAGGTCGGGAGGGAACCTTAGGAGTTCAGGAGGAGCGAGGACGAGTGGGGACTCTCCCAAGAGTAGTGTGCCCGATGAAGTAACGCGGTTCAAGAGCTCAAGAGACGCGGGGAGGAAGCCCCAAGCTATGAGCAGTGGACCTAGCTCGGGAGCAGGTGCGGCAATCCCGGATACGACGACGGGGAGTCCAAGGAGGACCCAGGGGACGTCTGCAAGTGGTACCGCCAGAGGGACTGGCGAGTGGCCGCCCAGGGGAGGTGGCCGATGTGGTGTGTGAGGACATTATGCCTGCGAGTGTGAGGAGCACCAAAGGAATATAGGACTAATGTTGGAAGAGGAGAGAGTGTTTGTTCACACTCCATATTATAGTGGACCCAACGTGAATGGTTGGGAAATGAAGTTGGGTGAACATCCCTTCGTTTTCGGGGCCAACATGAAGTTTGGAAAGTCAGACCCTGTGGAGGTTGCCATTCTTCGAGATACGGGTGCTGACGTAAGTATGGTAACCAGGAGTATTCTCCCCAAGGAATTTAATGATTCACCTGTGGGAGTGGTGAGGATACGCAGTGTGGGGGAGGAATACAGGTTGCCACTTCACGAAGTACAGCTGATTGCCGACTGCGGAGTCGAGAAAGCTATAGTAGCTGTAGCCCCTAAGTTACCCCTAGAGCATGTACAGATGGTGCTGGGTAATGACCTCGGAGGAGGCAGGATACAACCTGATTGGGCCAGGAGTGCCTATGTTGCAAGCAGCGGTACAACCCTGCCAGGTGAGGTATCGGTCGTTCCAGATGGTAGTGAGGAAGCCGACTTCGCCAGGGGAAACGTCGCCAGAGACGACGACAACGAGAGCGAGAGTGCAGAGAGGTTGTCGGAGGATGTGGAAAACCCCGACGAGGACCTCCGACTAAGCCTGATGATGCGTGTGGAGGAGTGGCGAGGAGCAGCTGTACAAACGCCTCGGGCGGTGAAGAGGCTGCAGGCCGCACTCCCTCCATACAGAAACGTGAATAAAGTAAGCTCAGTGGATGAGCGAACGGCAGTGAGGGGCAGAGTGGAGGAGCCACGACGCAGTGCACCCTATGCCGGCCAGATGAGTAGTGGTAGGTGCAAGATGAACCACTGTGGTGAGGTGAGCCACAGGGAGGTGGATGAGCCCAACCACGAACCGAAGAAGACGTCTGCAGGGAAGAGAATCTCATGGAGGAGTGAAGATGTTCGTCGGGAACGGAGGAGCGAATGGTATAGGAAAGGCAATACGAAGAAAGCAGGGAATAGGCACACCCAGGGTAGGCGCCTGCCTAACCGGAGGGGCATTGGGCCATCGCAAAAGCCTAGTGTAGGAGAGGGGAAGCCGCTGGATGGAGTACAGGTGACAAGTGCCACTGTGGGGAGACAACGCACCTATGGGAGAAGAGGAACCGAAAAGAGAGAAGAATGGCGAAGAGGAGATCATGAGAGGAAACATGGAGTACCTGTTGGACGCAGTGGAAGTGCAAGACTATCTCGGAGTGCACGACGCGGTGGAGGCGCTGCATGCACAGAATCTTACAGTGGTAACGAGCCGTGGGAGTACACTCGTGGCCACGGAGAGAAGATTTCTTATAGGTGTTCAGGGAACACCCATCACACCCGTTCATATGTGAGGTGGAGATATAATGAGGCAAGTGATTGGCAAGGTGGTACGAGCCACGTCACCAACTGGAGGAGTTTCACTTCAGGAACGGAGGGAGCAAGAGTATAGGTTGCCATCTTGAGTGCTGCTCTTCCGATATGACTCATATTTTAAGGGGAGGGGTATGTTACAGTGCCCTCTCCTATTTCTTTCGTTTGCCGGCTTAAAGAGTCATATCAACTCTCCCTCCTGATTCTCTGAGGTTCAGGGAGTCTAATGATATATGTGGCGACCAGACCGGCTGCCAGTTAAAGGAAGTTACATTATAAGTTGTAAATAAAGGGAAATTGGCGCCCTGTTATAAAATGAAAGAGTATCCCCTAAGGCAGATATGACCTTTTGGAAGGGACACTAGCCGATCGCGGATTGGCCGACTTAGGTCGCGGGCGACCAATCAGGGCCTGCCATGACGTCACCGAGTGCCCCGGGCGGCGCCAACGTCAGAGTTGATCCGACCTTGGAAGCGACAGGACGCGCCTCGGTCTGCTCTCAAGGATTAGAGGCTCTACGAGCCTTATTCAGTGGATTGAACTAGCCATCGCAGCCCACCATAAGAGTTTGGAGACCCTGCGCTTCTGTGAAGCAAGAAGGAACCGAGTTCATTGAGCAGAGAAGTGCCAAACTTGGAAAAATAGTTGGCGACGACGCTGGGAGGCGCCGCTGGACGTTGAGGTCAGGAAGGTGCGGCGGGCAGGCCTAGCTGTGACCGGGTCACATCCACTGAGAATCTTGGAAGGACGACACCGTGCCTAGGACAAGGAGCAACGCCTTGTGGAAGGGGCGAGTGTGGGAAAAATAGTGATTAGCTCAGCGCCCATCGATGAACCAGGATTGGGGCAGTTGAATCTCAGGGATTGGAACGGCGACGACGCGAAGGCTCCACGACACCTGAGGACCTGTGGAACGTCCTGGATCGTCAAGGATCGACCCAAGGAAGCGTAGGAACCTCACACCATCGAGGGACAGGCGTCGTGAGCCAGGAATGTAAGGTAGATCATTTTCCCTCCCATTACCCCTTGTGTGAGTAGGCTAGTTAGGCCACAATATTTGCTTATGTATGTGGCAACAGGACATTAATGCTTTAATAGTAGAATAGACTGCAAGGCAGCTTGTGTCCAGGACTGTCAGAGGGGACAGTGTGTATGGATGGCAGGACAGTGAAGGAGAGGCGCCGACGTGGTGAAGAGGTCCTCCTGTGTGAGAATGTGGGACTCCTGTCTTCCTGCCCAGTTGAAGGAGTGTTGGAGGTCGTGGAAGAAGAGGCTGACGATCTCCAGACTTATTATCCATATTTCCATATTCATGTATTACTTTTGATTGTGTGTGTGTTCATGTAATTTGCATCAGTAAATTCACACATTTTATCACTGTGTTTAAGTGTGCCTCCATTTATGATATTTCTCTATGAGCATACACGAAGGTTATCATAGTACCACCTAGGGAACACTACGTTCTCTATAGCAGTTCCTATTGCCTGGAGAGTGGTAGAGACAGCACAGACTTACATAAAAGTGTACCCTTAGCCATCCGATCAGTATCGGTGCCTGAATGGTGGCAACTATTAACGTAGTGGCTAGAGAGAGGTAAAGCCACACAGACCTTCCTGGGAGAGTACCCTGGGCCAACAGTCTAGTAGCAGATCTATGGGAGTAGCAATCTTCTGGCTACAAACAATATATAATACACCCACTGAACTGCATTGCTGGGGTGCAGATATAATAACCCAGCTGGCGATCTTGCTAAGAAGAAGATAGAGAAGACAGGTGGGAAAGGAGTTCCTGCAACCTTTTTTGTCGGGCAGGCAAGACTCAGGGAGGTTATGGGTATAAGGTAAGCCTGAGTCTTCCTTCACTCACCCACAGGTCTAGGCCGGAACTGTTAACAGCAGTTTCCCCGTGTTTGACTGAAGGGCTTCCAGGGTGAACCAGTGGCACCCCTTTTGTGGTGGAAGCAAAGACCTGCGGAGGTGGGCATTGTTGGTCCTCTCTTGTGTGACCAAGGAGACTGGTGAATCCCGGGAGTCAGAGGGGCTGAGTATTTGGGCCTTTTGAGCCCCTAGCAGCCGAGTGTTAGCAGAGCCCTGGCCCACCACCCCCCCACGTGACAATATATATATATATATATATATATATATATATATATATATATATATATATATATATATATATATATATATATATATATATATATATATATATATATATATATATATATATATATATATATATATATATATATATTTTTTTTTTTTTTTTTTTTTTAATAGGGAAGGGAGTACCACCTCTGGCTGGAAGAAGGGGGACCCATAGCCTCGGAGGAAACCACACATAACGCATTGGAGGGAATGTGGGTCCCCTCCAATACAGTTTCTGTGTGCTTTTCTCCTACCACCCCCTTCCCTTTTTTTTTTTTTCCTTTATTGTGTATTTAAAGGTAATATATATATATATATATATATATATATATATATATATATATATATATATATATATATATATATAAGTATATATATATAAATATATATATATATATATATATATATATATATATATATATATATATATATATATATATATATATATATATATATATATATATATATATATATATATATATATATATATATGTATATGTCTATGCTTGTGTATTGAATAACCATTCAGGTGTGCAGTGATCAATTGAATATTCGCCCACGAAAGGAATTACTGAGAACTCCAGTAATATATACTTGCATGCGTTATCATTAAATGAGGTGCAGTGTGTTATACTATGATAGCGAATTATTGTGTTCATTAATATAGAAATGTTTGATTGATCTCAAGATCAGTGCAGCGAAGTATTTACGTTCTATTGCTATTGTCGCAGATATTGTGTTGTTTGAACATTTAGTGATCCTTGAGAATTTAAAGAAACAGGCATATTTCGCCAACAAACAAGTGCAGTAAGAGATCACGCAGTGAGGGGGGAGTCGCCCAGCTGTTCATGATTATATGTGGGAACTAGCGACTTCTGCATGAAATAGCTGTTTACTTGTTGATATACGGATGTGATGTCTTGAGTTTTAAGTAAAACACAAAATACCTTGCGTTTATATCATCCCCTCCATGTTTCTTGTGGCTATATAATACATGAAAGGAAATAGAGTGTTAGAAATAAATACCTGCCTGATATCAGACCTATTGAGTGTGTTCTTGCCACTGTTATCACAATTCAACAAAACCACTGACGTGTTACTGGACACGGGAAACACCAGTTGGCGACCTTGTGGTTAGTAGTAGAGCCTTGTGTTGGGGTGGGCACACAGCAGTTAAGAGAACCAGCTGTGTTCTCACTCATTCTCGATCAGAGGACGGTTGGGATTGACTGGGATACTCTCCTGGCGTACAGTGGCGCCGCGAGTATAGAGTAAAGACCCGCAGGGCTACAGTGAGTGACCTTGGGTATACTGTTACTCGCCCCTCTTGTGGTGAACCCCGACAATATATATATATATATATATATGAAAAGCAAAGGTCAACAAACTGATCGAAACTGTGAACGACAAGAAATCCGGACTCCACCTGCCAAAGATCATTGGGGAATATAAACCTGGATATGCGTATGGAAATGTCAAGACACACAAGCCTGGAAACCCACTTCAGCCAATCATTAGCCAGATACCCACACCCACGTACAGACTGGCGAAGCGACTCAACGGCCTGCTGACTCCTTATGTTCCTTGCGCCTTCAGCCTGAAGTCTCCAAAGGAATTTGTTGACTTACTGCGGGGCACACGGGCCACAGGGATAAGAGCCTCGTTGGACGTAGAATCGCTGTTTACCAACGTACCTGTGGACGAGACAATCGGGATGATAGCCGACAGAGTGTATCGTGATCCAGCCTGTACTCCTCTTGACATACTAGAAAATATTCTGAGGAAACTACTCCAAGCTTGTACTAAAGAGGCACCCTTCTTGATCCTGGATGGGCACATGTATAAGCAAGTAGATGGGGTCGCCATGGGTTCTCCCCTAGGTGTCCTGTTTGCAAACTTCTACATGGGTACCATCGAGCAAAAAGTCTTAGTCGACATGAACTTGAAACCGGCCATATACTGCAGGTATGTTGACGACATTTTTACACAGGTACCTGATGTCAGACATCTGCAGGAGCTGAAGGAGGCATTTGAGCAGAGTTCCGTGCTGCGTTTCACTTACGAGATGGAAAAGGATGGGAAGCTGCCCTTTCAAGATGTAACAGTCATGGAAAAGAGCGGAGGTTTCCACACTGCAGTCTACACTAAGGAAACGAACATAGGAATGTGCCTAAATGCCAACAGCGACTGCCCAGACAGGTACAAGAGGAGTGTTGTTAACGCATACGTCGACCGTGCTCTCAGCCACAGCTCAGAATAGAAGCAAGTCGACGAAGAACTCTGTAGGGTAAGGCAGGTCCTAGTCAACAACGGCTTCTCCAATGGTTTCGTTGAAGACATCATAAGAAGGAAAGTGAAACGCCATGCAACCTCTGAAGAGACAACTAACACACCACCTATACCCCCTATTAGACTATTTTACAGGAACTTCTTTTCCACAGCTCATAAAACGGAGGAAAGGGTCCTGAAAGATATTGTTAATAGAAACGTTATCCCTACAGACAAAAATCAGAGGATACAATTGACGATTTACTATAAAACCAGAAAAACGGCCAGCCTACTCATGAGAAACTCTCCAGACACAAATCAGAACGCTTTAAAAGAGACCAACGTCGTCTATGCCTTCAAATGCCCACTTGGGGACTGTAAGCTCCAAAAAACCCAGTATATAGGCAAGACAACAACATCTCTTTCTAGGCGTTTAACTATGCATAAGCAACAGGGCTCCATTAAGGAACATATAATCTCTTCCCACAACCAAACCATCGCCAGAGAAATCCTAGTAAACAACACAGAAATCATTGATAGATACAGCGATAGCAGACGGCTTGACGTTTGCGAGGCACTGCGCATTAAGAAGTCAACACCAGCAATCAACAGCCAATTAATGCACAACTATATTCTACCCACCTCAAGACTCCGCTCCAATATAGAAGCATCAAGAAATATGGACCAATAGGCTTTCTACAATCACTTCCATTTCAATACCCACTGTTTCGTGTTTTGTCTTGTATTGATTAAATTAATACCCTATTAAATACCACCTCACCCCATCCACCTCACTCAAATGTAGATATAAATAAAATCGGAGATGCGTAAGTTCTATTCAGTTGTAAACTAAAGTCTTTGAAAATGTAATAAGTTTTACGAAACGCGCTCAAGTGTCGCGTCAGACTATAAATAAATATGAATTTTGGAGAATTGATTTTTGAATTACCAATACTTGGACAACGCAGACGGCCCATTGGCCCATCAGATGCACCCAATTGGCACATCCGATGTAGCCCAATGGCCCATCTGATACAGCAGACATACAAGCATAATATATAGGTAATTATAACATAAAGAAGTAAATATATACAATAAATTAGTGAGACAAATGTTTTTCAATTATTCTACATTTGTCTCACTAATTTATTGTATATATTTACTTCTTTATGTTATAATTACCTATATATTATGCTTGTATGTCTGCTGTATCAGATGGGCCATTGGGCTACATCGGATGTGCCAATTGGGTGCATCTGATGGGCCAATGGGCCGTCTGTGTTGTCCAAGTATTGTACCTCACCTTACTTCACCACTCTCTCCTGCCTATTTATACCCATCACTCGATCTGTAAAATGACCTTCTGAAGATGTATTTAATATACGAAAGTACTTAAGGAAATTTCCTGTTTCATTTTTCCTCCGTGGTCTGACATTGTCACATTCTTAATCACGTGTTTATTTTCGTGATATATACATATATATATATATATATATATATATATATATATATATATATATATATATATATATATATATATATATATATATATATATATATATATAAAGTTGTGAGGGTACCACCTTTGGTCAAAGTGGGGACCCATAGCCTCGGAGAAGAAAATAAGAAGTTTCCAGAGAAGACCTTGTGGATTCTCACTGAACACAAAGATGCATATCATAAGTTGCCGAGTTCCTCCAGCTCCTCAGATGGCGGGCAGGAACCCTGAATGCTGTGTGCATTTTCCCTCTGTATCATCACGCTGAGGCGCTGGAAAAGGAAGCTGGCAGCTCTAGGGTTTCATAATGTTTCAATTAGCATAGAACCCAGTTCCTTTAAATAAAACTGGTGGCACTTTTACCCCAGGCGCCGAGTGTCTCAGAAGCAATGGGGACAAAATTGTAGTGGTGATCCAGTTCTCTATACTTACAGGATTTGGCTGCTTCCCTGTGGGTGGCAGTGCAACCTGGTTGTGCAACACTGAAATCAATGTTAGCCAGGTGTTAGCCAGGGTTGATACACACGTGTAGTCCCACACCAACTGCTTGTCATTCTTCCAAGGGGTCACTGTGATACCATCTGAGCGACCAATAAGAGCACCAGAGTTGTGGGGCGTAAGGTAACGGGGCTCTCTCTCAACTGGGCATCCACCTGTGGTGAGGCTCCTCCTGATGATGTCGTTAACTTCGCTGTGCCTCGAGTGCCATCCCCCTGTGCTTTGGCAGAGTAGGCCATGGTGGCCGTATCTGTCGGCCACCACCTCGCCGCAAAAACACTTATATATGGTGTGGATTGGGGCAACAAGGGGGGTGGGCCACAGCAATTCAGAAGGCGTGTGGTGCGCGACGTGTGCCAGTTGATGACATTGGGGTTTCTAACATGATATCCCCTGCATATGGGGCTGCTACTGCTGTTAGGCGAGCAATGTCGTGTTGTGTTGTTGCAGCAACTTGGCCTACAAAGGGGCCATCCCAGCTGGATTGCTTGTGGGCTTTTGGGGATGGTGGTTGAGGTGATGGGCCTGCACGAGAGGCCCACTCTGTGGCACAGCATATAAAATTGGGATCGTGTACACCTGCCAGCTGATGTAAGTAGGCAGGTAGAATTTCCTTCACAAGGTCGTCGGATGCCGAGGAGGAGGACAGGAAGACTAGTACGGTGATTTGCGTTGCTGTTCGACCTCCGAGGCCCCGAAGTCTTAGGGGGAAGAAAGGCTTGTTTCCACTGTAGGTCATCGAGAGAGAGGTTGAGGGCTTTTTCTAACATTGATTTCAGTAACAGGTCATACTCACCTAGATTTTGGTTACTGTAGGATGATGAACACCTCAGAAAGTAGGTTAACCTGGGGCTGGAACGACATCTGGTGATGTCCTCATCACCAGATGAAGGATATCCTCAATAATCATCTTGTTTATCTGAGAATGATACCACAATGTTACTCTCTTCTCAAGTCAGTATGGTTAGATAACAACTAGTGAAGCAGGATATCATAAATTATAATAATATTTATCGGGCGTAACATGGTGTTGCTGATGCCTTAAGCTTGCATGATAAGATAGCGAATGGTGGTGTTCAGAGTATCTGTGAAGGTCATTGTTAACTGATGACGACAACGATGTTCCTCATGCCTCCATCAGCCATTCTCAGATATCATCAGTTACATACCAGTTATGGTTATATTGGTTGAATTGTGATAGCAACAATGTTTCTCTTTCCTCGAGCAAGTATTGCCAACATTTTATTGACAAACTTGTATGGCATACGATGCTTATTAAGGTTATATTGATTAACTGACGATGGCAAGACTGGAGCTGTTGGTTCACCCCAGTAAAGTTTCTTCTTAGGTACATAATAATAATTAAATTAATAAATAATTTTTATTTATTATTATTTAATAATTAAAGTCCCAGTAATGCTCTTCTTATGTACATAATAATAGTAATAATAATAATAATAATAATATTTATTAGGGAAAATCACATACATACAAAAATGGTATACGAGAAGAATGTTGGATCTCTAGGTAGGACAAGTATATACTATGCCTCAAGCCACTAATACACTCAGCGTTTCGGGCCTGACAATAGCACCACTGTCGCTCTCGTCACAAGTAATACATTATCAAATATGAACTGTTCAGATGTCGGATACTTTAATAATGATCTATTGTTAAAATTTTTAACATGATCTTTCTCTCTTAAATTTAGGGTGGAAAATAATTTTGCATACTATTTAGAGTCTGTACACTTTACTAGTATATAAAAATGTTCATCTAGAGCAGATTATTTCAATATTTACATAAAGTACAGGAATCGTGACGGTTTATGTATAATAATAATTGTGGTATCTGTTGACAGGCAGGACACCCCTTCACGGGACAGTCACATTTGGTTACAACAACATTGTGAAGTTCTTCCTCGACGCTGGAGCAAACATTAACGCTGCAGATAACTTTGGTAAGGATGACATTTATGCATCCCAACATTATATAACACTGATGTCATACAACACACCACAATTTTTATGTGTCAAAATGCAATATTTATATTTTATAATTATACCATATGAGAGAATGTCTTATCTGTTCAAAGTTGGGGACCAAATTTTTCATATAAAAAAATAGTTTTATAGTAATCTGCCACATTATTCATTAATTTGTGAAAATTGACATAAAATTCCAGCTGTGAATAATTTGCCTTTACTCACATTAAACAGACAATTCTCCCACAGCGTCAAACGTTTCTCAAGCAAACTGCTGTATACCAGAGTAAGTGTAACTATTGTTTGTTTAGTTCTTCACACCACTGAGCTGCTCCCACTGCCGACTACCCACACATAACACTATTGTAAGACAGAGGGACAGAAAAACATAGAGAGAGAGACGCACAGAAACTCAGAAACAGAAACACAGCTAGAGACAGATAGACAGAGAGAGGCAGAGATAAAGATAGAGGAAGAGAATGAGACAGACAGTAGATAAAGGGATGGATGGATAGACGAAGATGCTGATTAATAAATAGATCAGCCGTAGTAGCCGCCATGAGGGTTCTAACCAATGTGCTGTGAGTTACCAGGCACACCTTCCCGACGACTAGGCCACGACATGGTCAAAACAATTGCAACCTTGGGTACTACTGCACCCTCTAGGACTCCTGAGCCATCCATTGACGCCGATGCAGGGTGTCAGACAATCCACCACATGCACTCTGGCTCAGTCATCTTGGAATGTTCTACCTCTGACGCTCTTCCTTTAATACACAGAGAGTAATCACACTCTCGTGATGTATCAATGAGAAAATCTGTAGGAGCCGTGACGGGGGTTCGAACCTATGTGCTGGGTGTTCCCAGGCCCACACTCTCTGTGTGTTGATACAGGAGTACCCTGAAGACTGAGCCACAGTGCATGGGGGGGGGGGCATTGTGTGAAACCATTGATTCGGGTTCAGAGGAAACCTATAGATGTAGGAGCATCAAAATGCTCTTACATCTGGCAAGGACGTATTCGACCGCCATTTTAAATTTGGGAGCAATCTTGTATATAAACTTACCACACAATTAACATTCATTCTTTAACCAAACTAATCTAAAAACTCTATAATTTAAATATCACTAATCCAACGTATAATCCAACACATTCAAGGCCTATCACACCTAAAATGCATACATAAGTGAAGAGTCCCTACATCATCTGTATGACAACAAATGCCACTCGATCCCGGTCCATCTGTCACAGTCAGGTGGACCCAGGATCCATCTGAACCCAGGATCCATCTGGGCCCAGGATCCATCTGGACCCAGGATCCATCTGGAACCAGGATCCATCTGGACCCAGGATCCATCTGGACCCAGGATCCATCTGGACCCAGGATCCATCTGGACCCAGGATTTATCTGGACCCAGGATCCATCTGGACCCAGGATTCATCTGGACCCAGGGTCGTAACATCCTCTCACTGTTGACACCCAACACACAGACAATTATATTTCTCATCAGAGCTCTCTCTCTCTGATGAACAGATAGACAGACAGGTGTAGAGAAACAGAGACAAAGATATCTAGATACAGACACTGACAGCAGATTAATGGATGAATAGATGGCTGGAAACATGAATAGACAGATCACTGGATTGATAGATGTATGGATGCATTGATTGCTGGATGTTTAGCTACAATGATATATAGACGAATATATAGATTGATAGTTAAATGAACAGATATTTGGTTAAATTAATGGATACAAAGTTGATTAGGTGCATGGATAGATAGATGAAAAGAAAGCAAGATGTAGATATAGTGAGATAGATGGATAGAAAGCTAGATGAATAGATTTATGGACAGATGGCTGCATTGATGGATGGATAAATGGCTGCACAGGTGGAGAGAAAGGTGGATGGAAAGATGGACAGATGTATATAGATAAATGGACAGAGAGGGCAGATGAATGGATAGATGTATGAATAGATAGATGAATGAGTAGGTAGATGGATGAGTAGATGGATGGATTGATATTTTCGTATTTATATTTATTTAGTTATTTTATTTATTTATGTATATATACAAGAGTTCTTACATTCTTCTACACGTCGATAGATGGATAGATGGATGTATAAAGGGAAAGACGGATAGATAGATGTATAGAAAAATAGGCAGAGGTGTAGATGTTTGGACAGATGGATAGACGTACAGGTGAACAGAGAGAAAGACAGATAGATGAATATATGGATTGCTATATAGGTAGATTGAAAGATAGATGAATATATATAGATTCTTAAATATATGATGAGTAGATAGTTAGATAGATGAATAGATAGACCGAGATAGAGAGATAGATGGATGGATGCATTGATTATATATATAGATTAATGGCTAAATAATATGAGAGATAGGTGGATGGACGGATAGATAAATAGAGAGATAGGTGGAAGGATAGATATATGGTCAAATTGGACAGACAGACAGACCTAGGCATCGCTGGATACCCATCCAGTATAATATATAGCACAAATTCGGTCAAAATTTCCAAGACTAAGAACCAATAAATGTTCAAAATTTATAGACATTTTCACCTGAAATATAAACTCAAAATAAGAATCTTATTGAGTCGAGACACATTACATATATTATGTTACGTACTCCAAAGTGCGAGAGAATATCTGTGTGTGTGTCTGGCTGTTTGTCTGTTCGTCGTTGGAGGCCATACAGATGGAGCTAGCGTCATCCATATTGACAGAAGAAATGGTCTGGGGTACAGGATGAAAATGGATGATTTGGGTTGTCAGAATTCAATAGGTAAGAGCATGTCAGGATCACATTCAGACCCCCTCACACATTTTTGGCAATGCACGCCCTCTGTTCAGCTAGATTGTATCAAAACAAACTTTCAGAACAATCGTTTTTTGCGTATAGTAATATGTTCCATTTTACACTGATTCCGGTAAAATTAACAAATTACCTGCTGTCAATAATTTGTTCGTACTCACATAAAACAGACGATTCTTCCACAACTTTAAAAGTTTTGCAAGACACAACCCTTTATGAGAGTAAGGGAACTATACATTTTTTAGTATGTCACATAAGCTCTTCTCGCAGGCGATAACCCACACATTACACAAAAATATTGTTGATAAGGAAGAGAGAGACAGACAGACAGTGACCGAGAAATACAAAGACAGAGACACATAGTCAGAAACAGGCAGTCACAGAGGCAGAGGGGAAGAAATAGAGGCAAATAAACAGAGAAAGAGAGAGCTAGAAAAGAGAGACAGAAAGACATAAAAGAGATAGACAGAGAGCAGATATATATATAGATGTATGCATAGAGATGTGGACTGATAGCGTGAAGGATATACTTATGGATAGAGACAGACAGGGGTATGGATAAACAGCTGAATATGATGGATAGATGGATGGACAGATAAATGGCTTGATAAATACATAAATGAATAGAAAGATGAGATGGTAGCTGGATAAATAGACAGATAGATAGATAGATAGATGGATAGGTGGATAAAGAGATGGATAGATAGATAAAATGATAAATATATTTACAGATAGATGAATAGGTATATATATATATATATGACAGAGAGATAAGTAGATGAATGGATATACTCAACAAGCAAACACATTTTTACCATTTTTAATTGGTCGCAGAAAGGTGGCACTGAAACTATATAATGTTGTTTTAATAACGTATAAAATACATTACTTTCTGTCACTCAAATCGTAGACAGCATGATTTGCTGTCCTAGTCAAATTTGCTGTCAAATCGTAGTCAGTGGCAATAGTAAAACTGATGATTTAAAACTTTTCTAATTAAAATTAAGTACAAGTACTTCATATGTGTGTGTGTGTGTGTACTTACCTAGTTGTGACTGCGGGATTGATCTCTGGCTTTTTGGTCCCGTCTCTCAACTGTCAGTCATCAGATATACAGGTTCCTGAGCCTATTCCGCTCTATCATATCTAAACTTGAAACTGTGTATGGAGTCGGCCTCCACAACATCACTTCTTAATGCATTCCATTTGTCAACTACTCAGACGCTGAAAAAAATCTTTCTAATGATTCTATGGCTCATTTAGGCACTCAATTTCCACCTGTGTCCCATAGTGTGTTTGCCCCTTGCATTAAATAGTCTATCTTTATCTACCCTATCAATTCATTTGAGAATCTTGTATGTAGAGATCATGTCCCCCATAACTCCTCTACCTCCCAGTGACTTGAGGTTTAATTCCCATAGTCTCTCCTCGTAGCTCATACCCCTCAGTTCGGGTACTAGTTTAGTGACATACTTTTGAAACTTTTCCAATTTAGTCTTATGCTTGAGTAGATATGAACTCCACACTGGAGCCGCAAATTCCTGGATTGGTCTGACATATGTGGTATACAAAGTTCTGTATGGTTCCTCACACAAGATTCTAAAGTCCGTTCTTATATTGGCTAACCTGGCATATGCCACTGATGTTATTCTCTTGATATGGGCTTCAGGAGACAGGTCTGGCGTGATATCAATCCCCAAATCTTTCTCTCTGACTCTTGAAGAATTTTATCTCCCAAATGATACCTTGTGTCTGGTGTCCTGGTCCTTACACCTATCTTCATTACATTACATTTGCTTGGGTTAAATTCTAACAACCATTTGTTCGAAAATTCCTTCAGCTTCTCCAGGTCATCTTGAAGCTTCAAGCTGTCCTCCTCTGTCTAAATCCTCCTCATAATTTTGGTATCGTCAGCAAACATTGAGAGGAATGATTTTATACCCCCCAGGGATATCATTTACGTATATCAGAAACAGGATAGGTCTGAGTACAGAGCCCTGTGGGACTCCACTTGGGACTTCACGCCAATTTGAGGTTTCACCCCTCACTGTAACTCTTTGCTTCCTATTGCTTAGGTACTCCCTTATACACTGGAGTACGGTACCAGTCACTCCTGCCTGTTTCTCCAGATTATGCATTAACCTCTTATGGGGTACTGTGTCAATGGCTTTCCGACAGTCCAAGTAAATGCAGTCTGCGCATCCATCTCTTTCTTGTTTAATCTTTGGCACCTGATTGTAGAATTTTATTAAGCCTGTAAGGCGAGATTTAACTTGCCTAAACCCATTTTTATGGGTTGTCACGGAATCCCTTCTCTCCAGATGTGTTACTAGGTTGTTTATAATAATCTTCTACATCACCTTGCATGGTATACAAGCTATGGGTGGTAGGCTTTGTGGGTTGGAGATGTTATTTAAGAGGGGGTGGGGGTGAGAGAAGGTTGGGGGTGTTACCCAGTGGAGGGCATAATGTTATCACATGTAGGTACCAAAACACTAGTCCCAAATGATCGTATTGTCTTCTGAGGTTCGTTTCCATATTTTCACTTATATCCACAATAAATAATATATTGCAAGAACACTGTACACGGTATGATTAACTGACTAATTGAGAGGGTCTTACCACCAAGTCAACATCCCAAAGTACAACTAGGTGTTAAGAAGCATTGTTTATGTCTTGTTTACGTCCCTGTGGGCCCGTTGATGTCCACGCCGCTGCCAGGCATAGATCACTCCAAATTCCTGCTATATATCACCAGTAATCGGACTCTAGTTCCCCTTAGCCCGGTACAGCTCTAACGCTACACGTTTTGCCTATCTTCTTCACTATTCTGTTCACTATTTGCTTTAATCTTCACTATCACATCTAGTTACGTACTCTCTGACCGAGCGATGGCGGCAAC
Organism: Procambarus clarkii; assembly: GCF_040958095.1. Taxonomy (NCBI): domain Eukaryota; kingdom Metazoa; phylum Arthropoda; class Malacostraca; order Decapoda; family Cambaridae; genus Procambarus; species Procambarus clarkii. The sequence goes on from NW_027189387.1 coordinate 169,009, forward strand.
GAGTCTGTGGTGGAACTGATGTCGTACATTGATCTTCACTAATTAGTTCTATCGGACACAATCTAAGAAACTGCTATTTTCTAAACAGTGCGTTTCACTTCATAATATCACTACGCAACGAATTTCCTTTGTATCCCTCTGATGTCCCAAATTATGAAGACATTTAGATGAGCGAACTGCACATGTCCACCCTCCCTACACCGGTCTTAGCAACAGCGTGTTTTGGTCTGTGTGTTTGGGTTTTGTGTGTTTTGGTCTGTGTGTGTATGTGTGTTTGGTCTGTGTGTGTGTTTGGTCTGTGTGTGTGTTTTGTCTGTGTGTGTGTTTGGTCTGTGTGTGTGTTTGGTCTGTGTGTATGTTTGGTCTGTGTGTGTTTGGTCTGTGTGTGTATGTGTGTTTGGTCTGTGTGTGTATGTGTGTTTGGTCTGTGTGTGTGTTTGGTCTGTGTGTGTGTTTGGTCTGTGTGTGTTTGGTCTGTGTGTGTATGTGTGTTTGGTCTGTGTGTGTGTTTGGTCTGTGTGTGTGTTTGGTCTGTGTGTGTTTGGTCTGTGTGTATGTTTGGTCTGTGTGTGTGTGTGTTTGGTCTGTGTGTGTGTGTTAGGTCTGTGTGTGTGTGTTTGGGCTGTGTGTATGTTTGGTCTGTGTGGGTTTGGTCTGTGTGTGTGTTTGGTCTGTGTGTATGTGTGTTTGGTCTGTGTGTGTGTTTGGTCTGTGTGTATGTTTGGTCTGTGTGTGTGTTTGGTCTGTGTGTATGTTTGGTCTGTGTGTGTGTTTGGTCTGTGTGTATGTTTGGTCTGTGTGTGTGTGTGTTTGGTCTGTGTGTATGTTTGGTCTGTGTGTGTGTGTGTTTGGTCTGTGTGTATGTTTGGTCTGTGTGTGTGTATGTTTGGTCTGTGTGTGTGTTTGGTCTGTGTGTGTGTTTGGTCTGTGTGTGTGTTTGGTCTGTGTGTGTGTTTGGTCTGTGTGTGTGTTTGGTCTGTGTGTATGTTTGGTCTGTGTGTGTGTTTGGTCTGTGTGTATGTTTGGTCTGTGCGTGTGTGTTTGGTCTGTGTGTGTGTGTGTTTGGTCTGTGTGTGTGTGTTTGGTCTGTGTGTGTGTGTTTGGTCTGTGTGTATGTTTGGTCTGTGTGTGTGTGTTTGGTCTGTGTGTGTGTGTTTGGTCTGTGTTTGTGATTGGTCTGTGTGTGTGTGTTTGGTCTGTGTGTGTGTGTTTGGTTTGTGTGTATGTTTGGTCTGTGTGTGTGTTTGGTCTGTGTGTGTATTTGGTCTGTGTGTGTGTGTGTTTGGTCTGCGTGTGTGTGTTTGGTCTGTGTGTAAGTTTGGTCTGTGTGTGTGTGTTTCGTCTGTGTGTGTGTGTTTGGTCTGTGTGTGTGTTTGGTCTGTGTGTGTGTGTTTGGTCTGTGTGTGTGTGTTTGGTCTGTGTGTATGTTTGGTCTATGTGTGTGTGTTTGGCCTGTGTGTGTGTGTTTGATCTGTGTGTGTGTATTCACCTAGTTGCATTCACTTAGTTGTACTTGCGGGGGTTGGGCTCTGCTTTCCCGGCCCGCCTCTCAACTGTCAGTCAATCAACTGTTACTAACTACTAATTTTTTCTCTTCTATAACACACACACGCACACACACCCAGGAAGCAGCCCGTAACAGCTGTCTAACTCCGAGGTAACTATTTACTGCTAGGTAACAGGGGTTTCAGGGTGAAAGAAACTCTGCCCATCTGTTTTCACCGACGGCCGGGATCGAACCTGCACCCTGGGATTACGAGTCCCAAGCGCTGTCCATTCAGCCCCAAGGCCCCTGTGAGTACCTACATAGTTGCATACTCCAGGATTGGTGTTTCATATGTGGTATGCATGGTTCTCAACGATTCCCTACTCAGGTTCCTGAAGGCTGTTCTGATGTTAGCCAGCCTCGCATTTGTCGCAGATGTAATTCTTATTATATGGGCTTCAGAGGACAAGTTTGGTGAGATATCATCTCCTAGATCTTTCTCTCTGTCTGTTTCAAGAAGTACTTCATCTCCTATTCAATACCCTGTGTCTGGCCTCCTGTTTCCACCGCCTAGTTTAATTACCTTACATTTACTCGGGTTGAACTTCAGTAGCAATTTGTTGGACCATTCATTCAGTCTCTCTAGGTAATCTTGTTGCCTCCTACTATCATCCTCTGTTTTAATCATCCTCATAATTTTTGCATCATCAGCAAACAATGAAAGGAACGATTTTATACCATCTGAAAGATCATTTACATATATCAGAAACAGTATAAGTCCAAGGACTGAACTTTGAGGGATTCCACTGGTGACGCCTCGCCAATCTGAGACCTCACTCCTTCACAGCGTCTTATGTTGCTTAGGGACTCCCTTATCCAATGAAGTACCTTCCTTTACGCTCCTGCTTGCCTCTCCAGCTTTTTCCCTTGCCTCTTTTGTGGTACTGTGTCAAAGGCTTTCTGGCAATCCAAAAATATGCAGTCTGCCCACCCTTCTCTTTCTTGCCAGATTTTGGTTGAGTGATCGTAGATTTAAATTAATCCTGTGAGGCAGGACTTGACATCCCTGAACCCATGTTCATGCTGTGTTACAAAGTTCTTTCGCTCCACATGTTTCACTAACTTTTTTCGCACAATCTTCTTCAACATCTTGCATGGTATGCAAGTTATGGACACTGGCCTGTAGTTAAGTGCCTCATGTCTATCCACCTTCTTGTATATACGGACTACATTAGCCATCTTCCAAATATTTGGTAGTTCCCCTGTTACCAAGGATTTGTTATACACTGTGGAGAGTGGCAGGCACTGTGCTTCTGCTCCTTCCTTTAGTATCCAAGGGGAGATTCCATCTGGGTCTATAGCTTTTGTCGCATCCAAATCTAGTAAAAGATTCCTTACATCCCCACTGGTAATCTCAAACTCTTCGAGGGGTTCCTGGTTAACTATTCCTTCTCTTGTCTCTGGAACTTCTCCTTGCTCTACTGTGAAGATCTCCTGGAATTTATTATTCAGTTCCTCGCACACTTCCTTACCGTGGTAGTGAATCTGTCTGCCCCTATCCTCAATTTTATTACCTGATCCTTTACTGTTGCTTTTTCTCCCGATATGGCTGCGCAACAATTTATGTTGAGTCTTTGTCTTGCTTGCAATGTCATTTTTGTATTGCCCTGTTGCCTCTCTTCTCAATGTGACATATTCATTCCTGGCACTCTGGTATCTTTCTCTGCTCTCAAGTACCCTGTTATTCTTATAGTTACTCCACGCCCATTTACTTTGTTGCTTAGCTAGCCTACATCTCTGATTAGACCTTAGCTAGACTACATCTCTCATAATGTTTCTCATGTACATTTCGTTGTTTTCCTTTTGGACCAGGACAAACTTGTCGGCTGCCCCCTTACACTCCTGCGTAACGTAATCCATCATGTCTTGGGCCGTCTTTCCCCTAAGCTCTGTTTCCCATGTTATATCTGTTATGATTTTTTTGATCTCCTCATAGTTTTTCTTTCGGAATACCAGCCTTTTGTTTTCAGTTCCAGTTTCCCTCCTCGAGTTCAATAACCCTTCTTCAGCCAGGTACTCAAAGGTCAGTACACTTTGGTCGCTCATTCCTACCAGGGCCTCGAAACCGATTTTTCTTATGTCGGAGTCGTTCAGAGTGAAGACTAGGTCGAGTCTCGCTGGTTCATCGTTTCCTCTCATTCTTGTGGGTTCCCTGACATGCTGGCTTAAAAGTTTTCTTGTCGCCACCTCCAATAGTTTGGCTCTCCATGTATCCTCACCTCCATGCGGTTCCTTGTTCTCCGCACTCTATCCTTCCGTGATTGAAGTCCCTCATGATGAGCAGATACGATCTATTTCTACAGGTAACAGAGGCTGCCCTCTCAATCATAGTGCTAACTGCCATGTTGTTCTTGTCATACTCTTACTTGGGTCTTCTGTCATTTGGTGGGAGATTATATATCACTGCTACTACTACTCTTGGTCCTCCCATTGTAATGGTGCCTGTTATATACTCTCTGAATCCCTCGCATCCCTGGAAAACCATCGCCTTGAAACTAAACTCCTTTCTCATTAGTAGGGCCACTCTGCCTCCTACCCTTCCTTCCCTCTCTTTCCTTATTTCAGTGTAATCCTGGGGAAACACCGCATTCGACATGATTCCTGAGAGTTTTGTTTCTATGAGTATGATTACATCTGTGGATCACTTCTTGTGCTCTTTCCATTAGTTCACTTGCCTTGCTTGTAATCCCATCTATGTTCGAGTACATCACCTTGAAACTGACTCTCTTCTGTCCTTCCTCAGATTCTGTTGACTCCCATTAAGCAGGGAAACAGGGAGGGTCCGGGGTGTGAGGGCCTAGAAAGCAGGACCTGCGGGATCTGGGGTGGGCGGGGTCTGGAGGATCTGGATAGGGAGGGTGGAGGAGTATGAAAGACTTCAGGGGGTCAGAAGGAAAAAGAGGGCTTTGTACGAGACTTTGGGGGAGGGTGCGAAGGGGAGACATGTGGGAGTCCCATCATTTTCGCATCTTCTGTACGTGCTAAAAACGACATTTCATTGTTGAGGGCACGTTTTAAATTACGTTTAATATACGTCTTTTGAGAATTTGAAAAGACGAGAGAAAGAGAGAGAGAGAGAGAGAGAGAGAGAGAGAGAGAGAGAGAGAGAGAGAGAGAGAGAGAGAGAGAGAGAGAGAGAGAGAGAGAGAGAGAGAGAGAGAGAGAGAGAGAAAGAGAGAGAGAGAGGGGGGAGGAAAGAGAAAGAAAGAGAGAGAGAGAGAGAGAGAGAGAGAGAGAGAGAGAGAGAGAGAGAGAGAGAGAGAGAGAGAGAGAGAGAGAGAGAGAGAGAGAGAGAGAGAGACGGGGGGGAGGAGAGAGAGAGAGAGAGGAGAGAGGGGATGTAAGAGGAGAGACAGGGGAGAGAGAGAAAGAGAGGCGACTGTGGGGAGAGAGAGAGGAAGGGAGAAATAGAAGAATGTAGAGATAAGAAAAAGAAAGAGAGAAGTAGAAGAGAGAGAGAGAGAGAGAGAGAGAGAGAGAGAGAGAGAGAGAGAGAGAGAGAGAGAGAGAGAGAGAGAGAGAGAGAGAGAGAGAGAGAGAGAGAGAGAGAGAGAGAGAGAGAGAGAGAGAGAGAGAGAGAAAGGCAGAGGTAGAGACAGAGAGGCAGAGGCAGACGGTCAGAGGCTGTGGGGGAATTCACTCCAACATATAATGTCATTAAGAAATTCATTAGGACCATAAAAAATGTTATGGGCTCGGTGACCAGTGATCTATGGATCTTTAATAATAAACATGTTAATTAATTCAAAATTAATTTAGAGAAGTGGACTGTAAAACTTCTATTTATAGTAGAGAATTGTCTTTACATATCTCTTGGGGGGGGGGAAATTCTATAATGTTAGTCTACATATTATATAAAATCACACAGATTCCTGTACACGTCTGGCGACACGTGATTCTACAGGCAGACTTACGGTTCCCTTGTAGCTAGCCCCATGCTGAAATATTAATAACATGTAATTTCTACTTGAGTGTATATATTTATGCATTTATTCCTGAAATAAGAGTGGATTAGGGATAAGAATTACACTCACGGGAGTTATTAGGCTTACATGTAACGTAACGACAAGGCACCAATTTAGATATAGAATAATGGCCAAAATAGAAAATCAATGGTACTCAGCCTTGCCGGATGCTGTGTCCGTAATATGTTGAAGCTGCCGAATCAATCTCAAGCCATATAATGCACGTTTGCTCCTCAATTTCATCGATAATAAGGATCAGCTTCAGGGCACCAAACTGTAATGGCGTCTCTTTCTGACAAGTCTCCTTGCTAGTGCCGCGCGCCATCTAGCGCCGGATGTTGGAAACTTGTGTAATAATTCGCAATAATCTAATTTCCGAATGGATGGAAACATTACTGACGTTATTTTGCGTCACATTAACGTACTTTAGGTAACAACATATTGTTTCTCGCTGTGCAAATCATTTAACCTAACTGACGTTAGATGGAAAATATATATTCGTAATAAAATTTGAGTTCGTTTACTTTGTTTACTGGATCAGATGACCGCAACTGTATGAAACTATTTCCAATAAACGGCTATATATTTTACTGAACAGAAATGAATTAATTGCCAATCTAAATCTCTTAATAAATTATACATGATTAAACATGTTTTAATTCGATTTATAAATATGTGGAATTTATTCTCCCGAGCTGGATAGCTGAGTCAATCGCCGCCATGAATTCTAGGACAAATCTGGTGTTACTACGAGTCAGTTTATTATAATTTAATATAGCTACACTACTGGTTAGTAGTATTAGTAAATTATAATTCCTAGTACAGAAAATACCTCCTATCGAACTAGGGGTTAGTATTTGGGTGTTGGAAATTTCCAACAAAGGCAGAGGCAGAGGGGTAGAGACAGCAGGGCAGAGGCAGCGGGGTAGAGGCAGAGTGGCAGAGGCAGGGTGGTAGAGGCAGAGTGGCAGAGGCAGGGTGGTAGAGTGGCAGAGGCAGGGTGGTAGAGGCAGAGTGGCAGATGCAGGGTGGTAGAGGCAGAGTGGCAGAGGTAGAGGGGTAGAGGCAGAGGGGTAGAGGAAGAAGGGCCGAGACAGGGGCAGAGGCAGAGGGTCAGAGACAGAGGGGCAGAGGCAGAGGGGCAGAGGCAGAGGGGCAGAGGCAGAGGGTCAGAGGCAGAGGGGCAGGGGCAGAGGGTCAGAGGCAGAGGGGCAGAGGCAGAGGGTCAGAGGGGGCAGAGGCAGAGGGGCAGAGGCAGAGGGTCAGATGCAGAGGGGCAGAGGCAGAGGGGGCCGAGGCAAAGGGGCAGAGGCAGAGGGGGCCGAGGCAGAGGGGCAGCGACAGCGGGGCAGAGGCAGAGGGGCAGAGGCAGAGGGGGCCGAGGCAGAGGGGCAGAGGCAGAGGGGCAGAGGCAGAAGGGCCGAGGCAGAGGGGCAGAAGCAGTGGTGCAGAGGCAGAGGGGGCCGAGGCAGACTGGCCGAGGCAGAGGGGCAGAAGCAGTGGGTCAGAGGCAGACGGGCAGAGGCAGAGGAGGCCGAGGCAGAGGGGCAGAAGCAGTGGGCAGAGGCAGAGGGGCGGAGACAGAGGGGGCCGAGGCAGAGGGATCGAGACAGAGTGGCCGAGGCAGCGGGGCAGAAGCAGAGTAGTAGAGGCAGACGGGCTGAAGCAGAGGGGCTGCTGCAGATGGGCAGTGGCAGAAGGGCCAAGGCAGCGGGGTCGAGGCAGAGGGGACAAGAAAGAAAGGCTGAAGGGCAGAGGCATGGGGGCAGTGGCAGAGGGGATGAGGGAGAGGGGCAGTGGCAGAAGGGGTAATGGCAGAGGGGAAGAGGCAGAGGCAGAGGGGCAGATGCTAATTTGCAGTGGCAGAGGGGCCAAGGCAGAGGGGCAGATGCTAAGGGTCAGAGGCAGAGGGGCCATGTCAGTGATGCCGAGGCAGAGGGGCAGAGGCAGAGTGGACGAGGCAAAGGAGACGGGGCAGAGGAAGAGGGACCGAAGCAGAGGGGACGAAGCAGAGGGGACGAGGCAGAGGGGGAGAGTAGTAGGGGCAGGGGGTGGAGGAAGGGGGGGCAGAGGCAGAGGCCGAGGGGGCAGAGGCAGAGGGGCAGTGACAGAGGGGCCTTTGCAGAGGGACCAAGGCAGAGGCAGAAGGGCCAAAGCAGAGTGGACGAGGCAGAGGGGACGAGGAAGAGGGGCAGAGGCAGAGGGGCAGAGGCACTGGGGCAGAGGCAGAGAGGCAGAGGCAGGGGGCACCGGCAGAGAGGCAGAGGCAGAGGGGCACAGGCAGAGGCAGAGGGGCACAGGCAGAGGCAGAGGGGCACAGGCAGAGGCAGAGGGGTATTGGCAAGGGATAGGCAGAAAGGCAGAGACAGAGAGGAAAGAGACCGAGGGGCCGAGGCGGAAGGGCAGAAACGGAGGGGCTGAAGCAGAGGAGCCAAATAAGAGGGCCGAGGCAGAAAGGCAGAGAAGCAGAGACAGAGAAGCAGAGAGAGAAAGAGACAGAGAGACAAGGGAAGAGAGAGTGACGCAGCGAGATGGGTGTGCAGGACGAGCAGCAGGGTAACATGCGGTAACACAGGGAAGCGAGGGAGACACTGGCTCACTACACCTCTCGCTGGGGTCATACAGCAAACCATTTCTGATCTCAACACGGCTCACATTTCACTGGCCGGGCCTCCCCATACTCTCCTTCAGTGAATATATTACTCTTTACTTAATAGTACTTTCCTCCCAAACACACTTTAGAATCTCAAACCAACCCGTCCTCTTAAAAATAACGTCCCTTTTGGCTCGTATGCACGATATGGCTAAATTTGGACGTAATTTGAAATGAAATCGACTCACAAAAGTGACGTTCTGTTCCGTTTTCTGTTTGAGTCGTCCGGCGTACGCGCAGAGGTTATGAGAGGACACTCTAAATTAACGTTTTTCATAACGTTTTGAAACTTTATGAGAATTTCCTGCCCACCTAACCTATCAGAGGACCCTTAACTTACTGTTGTTGAAAAAAAAATCCCAAATTTATTTTCATTTTTTTTTTCATTTTCAAATTACGTCCAAATTCAGCCATACGGGCAAACGGCCAAAAGCGACGTTCTTTTTAAGAGAACAGGTTGTGAGACACCAAGGGAATTAAACATACCAAACACACACACACACACGTGCACCTACACACACACACACACACACACACACACACGTGCACCTACACACACACACACACACACACACACACACACACACACACACACACACACACACACACACACACACACACACACACACACACACACACACACACACACACACACACACACACACACACACACACACACACACACACACACACACTCACACACACAAATGAGATGAAATGACGAACCAGCGAGATTCGACCTGGTTTTCACCCTGAACGACTCTGACATAAGAGAAATCAGTTTTGAGGACCCAGTAGGAATGAGCGACCACAGTGTATTGGTGTTTGAGAACCTGATTGAAGAAGGGTTATTGAACTCGAGGAGGGATACCGAAACCAAAAGGTTAGCATACCGAAAGGGAAACTATGAGGAGATAAGAAAATGCCTAGCAGATATAGCATGGGAAACAGAGCTCAGGGAAAAGACGGCCCAAGATATGATGGAAAACATCACGCAAAAATGCAAGGACGCAGCAAACAAGTTTGTCCCAGTCCAAAAGGAAAACAGTGAAATGAAGATGAGAAACAAATGGTTTAATCAGAGATGTAGGCTAGCTAAGCAGCAAAGTAAAAGGGCATGGAGAAACTATAGGAATAACAGTACATTGGAGAGCAGAGAAAGATACCAGAATGCCAGGAATGAATATGTTAGGATGAGAAGAGAGGCAGAAAGACAATACGAAAATGACATCGCAAGCAAGGCAAAGACTCAGCCTAAATTGCTGCATAGCCACATCAGAAGGAAAACAACAGTAAAGGAACAGGTTATGAAATTAAGGATAGGGGCAGAAGGATTCACTACAAACGACAAGGAAGTGTGTGAGGAACTGAATAAGAAATTCCAAGAGGTCTTCACCTTAGAGCAAGGAGAAATCCCAGAGATAAGAGAGGGAATAGTTATCCAGGAACCACTGGAAGAGTTTGAGATTACCAGCGGGGAAGTAAGGAAGTGTTTACTAGAATTGGATGTGACAAAGGCTATAGGCCCAGATGGAATCTCCCCTTGGATACTAAAGGAAGGAACAGAAGAACTGTGCCTCCTGCTCTCCATGGTGTATAACAAATCACTGGCAACAGGGGAACTGCCAGAAATTTGGAAAGCAGCTAACGTAGTCCCGATATACAAGAAAGGGGATAGACAGGAGGCACTGAATTACAGACCAGTGTCCCTAACCAGCATACCATGCAAGATGATGGAGATGATTGTGCGAAGAAAGCTAGTGGAGCACCTGGAGCGAAAGAACTTTGTAACACAGCATCAACATGGATTCAGGGATGGCAGGTCCTGCCTCACAGGGTTACTGGAATTCTACGACCAGGCAACAAAAATAAGGCAAGAAAGAGAAGGGTGGGCAGACTGCATATTTTTGGATTATCAGAAAGCCTTTGACACAGTGCCACACAAGAGGCTAGTAAAAAAACTGAAGATGCAGGCTGGAGTGAAAGGGAAGTTACTCCGTTGGATACAGGAGTACCTAAGTAACAGGAGACAACGAGTCAGTGTGAGGGGTGAAGTCTCAGATTGGCGAAACGTTATGAGTGGAGTACCGCAGGGGTCAGTCCTTGGACCTATACTGTTTCTGATATATGTAAATGATCTTCCAGAGGGTATAGAATCGTTTCTCTCAATGTTTGCCGATGATGCAAAAATTATGAGGAGGATTGAAACTGAGGACGATAGTAGGAGGCTACAAGATGACCAAGACAGACTGAGTGAATGGTCCAACAAATGGCTGTTGAAGTTCAACCCGAGTAAATGCAAAGTAATGAAACTAGATGGTGGAAATAGGCGGCCAAACACAGGATACAGATTAGGAGATGAAGTACTTAATGAAACGAACAGAGAGAAAGATCTAAGAGTTGATATCACTCCAAACCTCTCTCCTGAAGCCCACATAAAAAGAATAACGTCTGCGGCATATGCGAGGCTGGCTAACATCAGAACAGCGTTCAGGAACCTGTGTAAGGAATCATTCAAAATCTTGTACACCACATATGTAAGACCAATCCTGGAGTATGCGGCCCCAGCATGGAGCCCGTACCTTGTCAAGCACAAGACGAAGCTGGAAAAAGTCCAAAGGTATGCCACTAGACTAGTCCCAGAACTAAGAGGCATGAGTTACGAGGAAAGGCTGCGGGAAATGCACCTTACGACACTGGAAGACAGAGGAGTAAGGGGAGACATGATCAAAACCTACAAAATCCTCAGAGGAATCGACCGGGTTAACAAAGATAAACTATTCAACACTGGTGGGACGCGAATAAGGGGACACAGGTGGAAACTGAGTACCCACATGAGCCACAGAGACGTTAGAAGGAACTTTTTCAGTGTCAGAGTAGTTAACGGATGGAATGCACTAGGCAGTGATGTGGTGGAGGCTGACTCCATACACAGTTTTAAATGTAGATATGATAGAGCCCAGTAGGCTCAGGAATCTGTACACCAGTTGATTGACAGTTGAGAGGCGGGACCAAAGAGCCAAATCTCATCCCCCGCAAGCACAAATAAGTGAGTACAAATAGGTGAGTACACACACACACACACGCACACACACACACAAACACACACACACACACACACACACACACGCACACACACGTGCAAATACACACACACACACGTGCACATACACACACACACACACAGTCTTGGGTCAGCTTTGATAGTGAGCGGACATGTAGGGTCAGCGGTCCACGTATACCGAGGGAATAATAGGGTCAAGTGAGCAGGTATACTGTGCAGTGAGAATCGGGACAGTATAAATCGAACAGTGGCATTGCAATGCAACACATTGATCACATCTCGTGGTTAATTATCTTAGTGAATTTAAAGAAGATTGCTAGTGAAGATCGACTTCTTGAGGCATCATCAGTCGCATCAGCTGGGACCCACGTGGAGACCTGAAGACCTCACAGGATTACCGACGGAACGCGGTGTATTCACCTAGAGTGCATGCGGGGGGGGGGGGGGGCTGGCTGGTAAAAGTGTCTCTCATAAGTCTCCAACAGTGTGCAAGGTTTATATAATGTCATATCGTAGCAGCTAATGCATTCCATTCAATAACTCAATCGTAAGTTGCCGGAAACGCTGCGGGTACTAGTGGCTTTACAAGATTGTAAATAATGTACTATTTAATGTATTCTCTCAAACCCAATGTACCTTCTTGTATATAAATAAATAAATAAATAAATAAATAAACAAATAAATAAGTGGTAGACAGGTAACAGGGACAGCAACTGTGAGCTCACTGGGAACCCGGATAAGCCGCTAATCCCCCTGGGGTAATATGAAGACAACACCTCACGCACCTCCTCTTAACCCCCATCTCACTCCCCCAAACCCCCCCCCCCCACTCTCACTCTCCCTTTCCACTGACTAAATGTACACACGCACACACACCCACACACACACACCTCCCTCTCTCTCGTTCTCTCTGTTCTCTCTCTCACTCTCTCTCTCTCTCTCTCTCTCTCTCTCTCTCTCTCTCTCTCTCTCTCTCTCTCTCTCTCTCTCTCTCTCTCTCTCTCTCTCTCTCTCTCTCTCTCTTGCTCTCTATCTTACTCTCTCTCTTGACAAGGGACAAAATGGTAGGAGGATGCAACAGGGACACAGGGAATAGTCAAAGTGACCAAACAAAGGAACTGTTAACCCAAGTTCTGGAGGAATTCAGGAGGGAGATACATGAAATGAGAATTATAATTAACAACCTGCAAAGTGAGCTGACATCAGCAGAGGAGGAGATCAAATCCCTCACAGAGTAAAATAAAGAGACCGCGCATCAGATTATCATCCAAAGCAAAGGTGGGATTGGAGCATTGGAAGGAAATGCCTCTGTACCTGAAACGTTTGTGGAAAGAATGAGAAAGAGCTCAGAAGCAATAGCCACAGTGAGGGAGGTAGCCATGCAAGCTGCTACCTCACAGGAAGTAGCAAGGTGCACCACTCAGCTGCTGGAGAGAAAAAGATCAGTGGTAGTTGTAGGCATCAAAGAACAGGAAGGATCCAATAGGCAGGAATGGAATAGCAAGGATAGACAGGCAATACATGGGCTACTGAAGGGGTTACAGATAGAAGGGGCTGAACAAAACATTGAGAAGGTTTCCAGGTTGGGCTGGTACAACAGGACAGAAACCGACTGGTAAAGGTGGTGTTTACAAACGAGGCCACCAAAGAGGTTCTTTTAGAAAGGAAGAGTCATCTGCAGTATGTGGAGGAATACTAAAAAGTATTCCTGCATAGGGACAGGACGAAGGAGGAGAGAGCCAGGGCAGCAGAGGCAAGGAGGAAGCGCAGAGAGAGAGGAGTAACCCAGGAAATTGCAGCCTCCAACACAACAGTCCCAGAGACAAAAGGGGAACCCACAACCAGCATGCCAGCAACACCAGAGGGGAGGGCAACACCACCACCCCTCTCTGCATAGAAACCCTCCCTTCCCCCTCACCCTACCTGCCCCCACTCAAATGCTCACCCAACCCTCCATCCCCCCCCATCCCATTCTGACCCTGTCACCCCTCCCCCATTCCCATCATGTCCCCCCTCTCTCCTTTCCCCCCTGTCTTCCCTCCTCCTTCATCCCATACCCTCCCTATCCCCCTCACCCCGTATCCTCCATGTCCCCCTATCTCCTTAACCCACACCATACCTGTGCCCCCTTCCATTGAACCCCCACCCCATCCCAAAATCCTCTGAGACCCTGCAAACCACCCCACAGATCTTCTCACCCACGGAACAGCTTTCTACACCAGCAGAATGCTCGCCAAGAAAGGGACAAGAAAATGAACAGAAGAAAGTGAGCTTCAAGGCAATGTACACTAACATAGATGGGATTACAAATAAAACAAGTGAACTCGGAGAATGGGCATTAGAAGAAAACCCAGACATGATTACACTCACAGAAACAAAGCTAACGAAAACCATAACAAACGCAGTGTTTACACAGGGCTACTATGCAGTGAGGAAAGAGAGAGAAGGGAGAGGAGGAGGGGGTGTAGCTTTGCTGATAAGAAAAGGTTGGAGTTTTGAAGAGATGGTAATTCAGAACTGTGAAGGTTTCAGTGACTACATATCAGGCACCATAGCAACTGGAGGACAGAAAATTATTGTAGTAGTCATATATAACCCCCCACCGAACGACAAAAGAACCAGACAGGAATATGATTTAAAACAACTCTCTCCTTTCCCCCCTGTCTTCCCTCCTCCTTCATCCCATACCCTCCCTATCCCCCTCACCCCATATCCTCCATGTCCCCCTATCTCCTTAACCCACACCATACCTGTGTCATACCTGCTCTCTCCACCATCAATATAATGGAGAGAGCAGCTTCTGTGGCTAGCAGGACCGGATCCAGACTACTAGTCATGGGAGACTTCAACCATGGGAAGATAGATTGAGGGAACAGAGACCCACATGGAGGACCAGTTACATAGAGAGCTAAGCTGCTGGATGTGGCAACAAGAAATTTTCAAAATCAACACGTCAAGGGACCGACAAGAATGAGAGGAGAGGATGAACCAGCCTTGCTTGATCTGATATTTACCCTAAATGAGTCGGATATAAGGGAAGTTAAGTTGGAAGCCCCCCTGGGAATGAATGATCATAGTGTATTGAACTTTGAGTACCTGGTTGAGCTAGGAATTATCACCCCCAAAAAAGAAACGGGAAACAAAGGGCTGGCGTACCGAAAGGGAAACTATGAGGAGATGAATAAATTCCTAAGGGATATACATTGGGACACAGAACTCAGAACCAAGTCCGTACAAGAGATGATGGACTATGTCCCCCAAAAGTGTCAGGAAGCTGTAAGAATGTTTGTCCCAGCCGGACAGGAAAAAACAGAGAAGCAAAAGAAGAATCCGTGGTTTATTATGGAATGGAAAAACGCAAAGGAGCTGAACAAAAGGGCATGGAGGAACTTCCGTAATAACAGAACACCAGAAAGTAGAGAGAGATACCAGAGAACCAGGAACGAGAATGTTAGTGTGAGAAGAGTAGCTAAGAAAAGGTATGAAAATGATATAGCTAATAAAGCCAAGACCGAACCAAAGCTACTACATAGTCACATCAGGAGGAAAATAACAGTGAAGGAACAGGTGATGAAACTTAGGACGGGGGAGGACAGGTACACTGAGAATGACAAAGAGGTGTGTGAAGAACTCAACAAAAGGTTCCAGGAAGTCTTTACAATAGAACAGGGAGAAGTCACGGCGCTAGGAGAGGTGGCAGCAAACCAGGTGACCTTGGAAAGGTTCGAAATTACAAGAGATGAGGTCAAAAAGCACCTATTGGAGCTGGACGTGAGAAAAGCTGTTGGGCCGGATTGAATCTCACCCTGGGTGTTGAAATAGTGTGCAGGAACACTTTGCTTGCCACTCACCATAGTGTATAGTAGGTCACTGGAAACGGGAGACCTACCAGAAATATGGAAGAATGCTAATGTAGTCCCAATATGCAAGAAGGGTGACAGACAAGAGGCACTAAACTACAGGCCAGTGTCCTTAACTTGTATACCATGCAAGGTGATGGAGAAGATTGTGAGAAAAACCTAGTAACACATCTGGAGAGAAGCGACTTCGTGACAACACATCACCCTATGTTCAGGGAGGGTAAATCTTGCCTTACAGGCTTAATAGAATTCTACGATCAGGTGACAAAGATTAAGCAAGAAAGAGAAGGATGGGCGGACTGCATTTTTTTGGACTGTCGGAAGCCTTTGACACAGTACCCCATAAAAGGTTGATGCATAAGCTGGAGAAACAGGCAGGAGTGACTGGTAGGGCGCTTCAGTGGATGAATGAGTACCTAAGCAATAGGAAGCAGAGAGTTACAATGAGAGGTGAGACCTCAGATTGGCGTGAAGTCAACAGTGGAGTCCCACAGGGCTCTGTACTCGGAAATATCCTGTTTCTGATATACGTAAATGATCTCCCAGAGGGTATAGACTCATTCCTCTCAATATTTGCTGACGACGCCAAAATTATGAGACGGATTAAGAAAGAGGAGGACAGCGTGAGGCTTCAAGAAGACCTGGACAAGCTGCAGGAATGGTCGAACAAATGGTTGTTAGAGTTTAACCCAAGCAAATGTAATGTAATGAAGATAGGGGTAGGAAGCAGGAGACCAGATACAAGGTATCATTTGGGAGATGGAATACTTCAAGAGTCAGAGAGAGAGAAAGACCTGGGGGGTTGATATCACGCCAGACCTGTCCCCTAAAGCTCATATCATGAAAATAACATTAGCAGCATATGTCAGGTTAGCTAACATAAGAACGGCCTTTAGAAACTTGTGTAAGGAATCTTTCAGAACATTATATACCACATATGTCAGACCAATCCTGGAGTATGCGGCTCCAGCATGGAGTCCATATCTAGTCAAGCATAAGACTAAACAGGAAAAGGTTCAAAGGTTTGCCACCAGACTAGTACCCGAGCTGAGAGTTATGAGCTACGAGGAGAGACTACGGGAATTAAACCTCACTTCGTTGGAAGACAGAAGAGTTAGGGGGGACATGATCACCACATTCAAGATTCTCAAGGGAATCAACAGGGTATATAAAGACAGGCTATTTAACACACTAGGGGACACAGGTGGAAACTGAGTGCCCAAATGAGCCACAGAGATATTAGAAAGAACTTTTTTAGTGTCAGAGTGGTTGACAAATGGAATGCATTAGGAAGTGATGTGGTGGAGGCTGACTCCATACACAGTTTCAAGTGTAGATATGATAGAACCCAATAGGCTCAGGAACCTGTACACCTGGTGATTGACGGTTGAGAGGCGGGACCAAAGAGCCAGAGCTCAACCCCCACAAACACATCTAGGTGAGTACACACATACATTTGAGTCGAGCCAGCCATGAAGGGAGGGTAGCGGGGGTCACGCGCTATGTTAAACGCCAATATTTTTGGGTTTATTAGGGCTACAGTGACAGATCACAGACGTAGGAGTATCACAAAGTGTATAACCGCCGCGAATAGGAAAGAAAATTACAATGCTATCGGTAGAACTTTGTGTTAAGCAGTGAATTCACCAGACAGGCCACGTGGGAGGGCCGACGAGGCTTTGTTTACATATTGGGTCAAGTGATCAGTGGTGCAGTAAATTGGTGAACTGTAACACAACAGACGCACGTATACAGTGACTGACTCCTGAGATTTGTGTTGGATAGAGAAGAACCGCCACCATCAATCTACTGGATTAGTTATTCACCACGTGGGAGGCGACGACGGATCACTTCGTCATCCAGCTGTCGTAATTATTCACCTGGTTGTGTGAGCGGGAGGCTGACAGGTAGGTACCCCTCTCTGGTCAATTCTTCAGGTGTAAAGAGTGAGGTAAAATATTATCAAATTCTTGTTCAGTATATCATGTACATTTAAAATCTCATAGTGGCTCATTTTGGGTAGAAGTTGACATTTACGGGACCCCCGTAACACACGCACGCACGCACACACGCACGAACGCACGCACGCACAGGTACGTTTGCAAGCAGACACGCACGCACACGCAAAAACAAACACACACACACACACAGTGTGTGTATGTCTCGCAGTGTGTAGGTAGCAGGGTGCTGCATAGCATAGTCATATCGCTAGCGATAGTGCGAAGAAACCAAAGTGGAGCTAGTGGCATCACCGGTGCATAGTGTGGAGGACATAGTGTGGAGGACCGGGTGGAGCGACCTGACCTGACGGCCAGGTGGGACAACCCGCTGTGGAACTACCTGATTGTGTTTGTTGGGTGGTGACTGTGATCAGTGGTAAAGTAATTAAGTAAATTGTGACACAACGATACAGTGACTGACTCCAGAGCTTTGTGTAGACAGAAGAACCGCCATCATCAAACTACTAGCACTTAGTGAATCACCAAGTGGAAGGCGACGAAGGAGCACCGTCAACCTTACATCATCATTACTCATCTAATTGTGTGAGCGGAAAGGAAGACTGGTATGTACTCCTCTCTGGTCAATTAATCAGGTGTACAGTGCGAGGTAAAATATTATCAAATTCTTGTTCAGGATAGCATATATATTTAAAAAATCTCAAAGTGGCTCATTTTGGGTAGAAGTGTTTGTTCTGTGTGTGGGTAAACGTGTGCTTAAGCACACACATTTAAAATATCAAAGTGGCTCAATTTGGGTAGCGGTTGACATTTTACGGGACCCCCGTAACACACGCACGCACGCATACCTACGTTTGCAAGCACACATGCACGCACACGCAAAAACAAACACACGCACACGCACGCACTCACACATACGTCCAGTCAGGCTAGAAGGGATTAACACCTTTGGTGGAAAGGGGATAAAATCCTCATAATCCACGCCCATCTCTTACCCCCTCTCTTACCTGCCGTAATCTGCAGACAACCCCCATCCCACGCGCACACACGCACACACACGTTCTCTCTCTCTGTATCTCTCTCTTGTTCTCTCTCTCTTGCTCTCTCTCTCTCTCTCTTGCTCTCTTGCTCTCTCTAGCTCTCTCTCTCTTGCTCTATTGCTCTCTTTCTCTCTCTCTTGCTCTCTCTCTTGACAAGGGGCAAAATGGCGGGAGGACGCAACAGGGACAGCCAGAGTGACCAAACGAAGGAAATGTTAACCCAAGCTCTGGAGGAATTCAGGAGGGAGATGCATGAAATGAGGATTACAATTAACAACCTGCAAAGTGAGCTGGCATCAGCAAAGGAGGAGATCAAATCCCTCACAGAGAAAAATAAAGAGACTGATCATCAGATTATCATCCAAAGGAAAGGTGGGAATGTTACATTGGAAGGAAATGCCTCTGTACCTGAAACATTTGCGGACATACTGAAAAAGAGCTCAGAAGCAATGACCACAGTGAGGGAGGTAGCCATGCAAGCTGCTACCTCACAGGAAGTAGCAAGGTGCACCACTCAGCTGCTGGAGAGAAAAAGATCAGTGGTAGTTATAGGCATCAAAGAACAGGAAGGATCCAACAGGCAAGAATGGAATAGCAAGGATAGAGAGGCAGTACATGGGCTACTGAACGGGTTACAGATGGAAGGGGCTGAACAAAACATTGAGAAGGTTTTCAGGTTGGGCTGGTACAACAAGGACAGAAACCGACTTGTAAAGGTGGTGTTTACAAACGAAACCACAAAGGAGGATATTCTCGAAAGGAAGAGTAGTCTGCAGCATGTGGAGGGATACAAAAAAGTATTCCCACAGAGGGACAGGACGAAGAAGGAGAGAGCCAGGGTAGCAGAGGCAAGGAGGAAGTGCAGGGAGAGAGGAGCAAACCAGGATATCACAGCCCCCAACACAACACTCCCAGAGACAAGAGGGGAACCCAAAACCAGCATCCCAGCAACACCGGAGGGGAGGGCACACACACACACACACACACACACACACACAAACACACACACACAAACACACACACACACACACACACACACACACACACACACACACACACACACACACACACACACACACACACACACACACACACACACACACACACACACACACACACACACACACACACAAATGAGAGGAAATGACGAACCAGCGAGATTCGACCTGGTTTTCACCCTGAACGACTCTGACATAAGAGAAATCAGTTTTGAGGACCCAGTAGGAATGAGCGACCACAGTGTATTGGTGTTTGAGAACCTGATTGAAGAAGGGTTATTGAACTCGAGGAGGGATACCGAAACCAAAAGGTTAGCATACCGAAAGGGAAACTATGAGGAGATAAGAAAATGCCTAGCAGATATAGCATGGGAAACAGAGCTCAGGGAAAAGACGGCCCAAGATATGATGGAAAACATCACGCAATAATGCAAGGACGCAGCAAACAAGTTTGTCCCAGTCCAAAAGGAAAACAGTGAAATGAAGATGAGAAACCCATGGTTTAATCAGAGATGTAGGCTAGCTAAGCAGCAAAGTAAAAGGGCATGGAGAAACTATAGGAATAACAGTACACTGGAGAGCAGAGAAAGATACCAGAATGCCAGGAATGAATATGTTAGGATGAGAAGAGAGGCAGAAAGACAATACGAAAATGACATCGCAAGCAAGGCAAAGACTCAGCCTAAATTGCTGCATAGACACATCAGGAGAAAAACAACAGTAAAGGAACAGGTTATGAAATTAAGGATAGGGGCAGAAGGATTCACTACAAACGACAAGGAAGTGTGTGAGGAACTGAATAAGAAATTCCAAGAGGTCTTCACCTTAGAGCAAGGAGAAATCCCAGAGATAAGAGAGGGAATAGCTAACAAGGAACCACTGGAAGAGTTTGAGATTACCAGCGGGGAAGTAAGAGAGGGTTTACTAGAATTGGATGTAACAAAGGCTATAGGCCCAGATGGAATCTCCCCTTGGATACTAAAGGAAGGAGCAGAACAACTGTGCCTCCCGCTCTCCATGGTGTATAACAAATCACTGGCAACAGGGGAATTGCCAGAAATTTGGAAAGCAGCTAACGTAGTCCCGATATACAAGAAAGGGGATAGACAGGAGGCACTGAATTACAGACCAGTGTCCCTAACCAGCATACCATGCAAGATGATGGAGATGATTGTGCGAAGAAAGCTAGTGGAGCACCTGGAGCGAAAGAACTTTGTAACACAGCATCAACATGGATTCAGGGATGGCAGGTCCTGCCTCACAGGGTTACTGGAATTCTACGACCAGGCAACAAAAATAAGGCAAGAAAGAGAAGGGTGGGCAGACTGCATATTTTTGGATTGTCAGAAAGCCTTTGACACAGTGCCACATAAGAGGCTAGTGAAAAAACTGGAGATGCAGGCTGGAGTGAAAGGGAAGGTACTCCGTTGGATACAGGAGTACCTAAGTAACAGGAGACAACGAGTCAGTGTGAGGGGTGAAGTCTCAGATTGGCGAAACGTTATGAGTGGAGTACCGCAGGGGTCAGTCCTTGGACCTATACTGTTTCTGATATATGTAAATGATCTTCCAGAGGGTATAGAATCGTTTCTCTCAATGTTTGTCGATGATGCAAAAATTATGAGGAGGATTGAAACTGAGGACGATAGTAGGAGGCTACAAGATGACCAACACAGACTGAGTGAATGGTCCAACAAATGGCTGTTGAAGTTCAACCCGAGTAAATGCAAAGTAATGAAACTAGATGGTGGAAATAGGAGGCCAAACACAGGATACAGATTAGGAGATGAAGTACTTAATGAAACGAACAGAGAGAAAGATCTAAGAGTTGATATCACACCAAACCTCTCTCCTGAAGCCCACATAAAAAGAATAACGTCTGCGGCATATGCGAGGCTGGCTAACATCAGAACAGCGTTCAGGAACCTGTGTAAGGAATCATTCAAAATCTTGTACACCACATATGTAAGACCAATCCTGGAGTATGCGGCCCCAGCATGGAGCCCGTACCTTGTCAAGCACAAGACGAAGCTGGAAAAAGTCCAAAGGTATGCCACTAGACTAGTCCCAGAACTAAGAGGCATGAGTTACGAGGAAAGGCTGCGGGAAAAGCACCTTACGACACTGGAAGACAGAAGAGTAAGGGGAGACATGATCACAACCTACAAAATCCTCAGAGGAATCGACCGGGTAAACAAAGATAAACTATTCAACACTGGTGGGACGCGAATAAGGGGACACAGGTGGAAACTGAGTACCCACATGAGCCAAAGAGACGTTAGAAGGAACTTTTTCAGTGTCAGAGTAGTTAACGGATGGAATGCACTAGGCAGTGATGTGGTGGAGGCTGACTCCATACACAGTTTTAAATGTAGATATGATAGAGCCCAGTAGGCTCAGGAAACTGTACACCTGTTGATTGACAGTTGAGAGGCGGGACCAAAGAGCCAAAGCTCATCCCCCGCAAGCACAAATAGGTGAGTACACACACACACACACAAACACACACACACACACACACACACACGCACACACACGTGCACCTACACACACACACACGTGCACATACACACACACACACACAGTCTTGGGTCAGCTTTGATAGTGAGCGGACATGTAGGGTCAGCGGTCCACGTATACCGAGGGAATAATAGGGTCAAGTGAGCAGGTATACTGTGCAGTGAGAATCGGGACAGTATAAATCGAACAGTGGCATTGCAATGCAACACATTGATCACATCTCGTGGTGAATTATCTTAGTGAATTTAAAGAAGATTGCTAGTGAAGATCGACTTCTTGAGGCATCATCAGTCGCATCAGCTGGGACCCACGTGGAGACCTGAAGACCTCACAGGATTACCGACGGAACGCGGTGTATTCACCTAGAGTGCATGCGGGGGGGGGGGGGGGGCTGGCTGGTAAAAGTGTCTCTCATAAGTCTCCAACAGTGTGCAAGGTTTATATAATGTCATATCGTAGAAGCTAATGCATTCCATTCAATAACACAATCGTAAGTTGCCCGAAACGCTGCGTGTACTAGTGGCTTTACAAGATTGTAAATACTGTACTATTTAATGTATTATCTCAAACCCAATGTACCTTCTTGTATAGAAATAAATAAATAAATAAATAAATAAATAAATAAATAAATAAGTGGTAGACAGGTAACAGGGACAGCTACTATGAGCTCACTGGGAACCCGGATAAGCCGCTAATCCCCCTGGGGTAATATGAAGACAACACCTCACCCACCTCCTCTTAACCCCCATCTCACTCCCCTAAAACACTCCCCCCCCCCCACTCCCACTCTCCTCTACCACTGATTAAATGTACACACGCACACACACACCTCCCTCTCTCTCGTTCTCTCTGTTCTCTCTCTCACTCACTCTCTCTCTCTCTCTCTCTCTCTCTCTCTCTCTCTCTCTCTCTCTCTCTCTCTCTCTCTCTCTCTCTCTCTCTCTCTCTTGCTCTCTCTCTATCTTACTCTCTCTCTTGACAAGGGACAAAATGGCAGGAGGATGCAACAGGGACATAGGGAATAGTCAAAGTGCCCAAACAAAGGAACTGTTAACCCAAGTTCTGGAGGAATTCAGGAGGGAGATACATGAAATGAGAATTATAATTAACAACCTGCAAAGTGAGCTGACATCAGCAGAGGAGGAGATCAAATCCCTCACAGAGTAAAATAAAGAGACCGTGCATCAGATTATCATCCAAAGCAAAGGTGGGATTGGAGCATTGGAAGGAAATGCCTCTGTACCTGAAACGTTTGTGGAAAGAATGAGAAGAGCTCAGAAGCAATAGCCACAGTGAGGGAGGTAGAAATGCAAGCTGCTACCTCACAGGAAGTAGCAAGGTGCACCACTCAGCTGCTGGAGAGAAAAAGATCAGTGGTAGTTGTAGGCATCAAAGAACAGGAAGGATCCAATAGGCAGGAATGGAATAGCAAGGATAGACAGGCAATACATGGGCTACTGAAGGGGTTACAGATAGAAGGGGCTGAACAAAACATTGAGAAGGTTTTCAGGTTGGGCTGGTACAACAAGGACAGAAACCGACTTGTAAAGGTGGTGTTTACAAACGAAACCACGAAGGAGGATATTCTCGAAAGGAAGAGTTGTCTGCAGCATGTGGAGGGATACAAAAAGTATTCCCACAGAGGGACAGGACGAAGGAGGAGAGAGCCAGGGTAGCAGAGGCAAGGAGGAAGTGCAGGGAGAGAGGAGCAAACCAGGATATCACAGCCCCCAACACAACACTCCCAGAGACAAGAGGGGAACCCAAAACCAGCATCCCAGCAACACCGGAGGGGAGGGCAACACCACCACCCCACTCTACATAGAAACCCTCCCTTCCCCTCACCCTACCTGCCCCCACCCAACCCTCCCTCCACCCCCCATCCCATTCTGACCCTGTCACCCCTTCCCCATTCAAGTCATGTCCCCCCTCCCACCTTCCCCCCCCCCTGTCTCCCCTCCCCCTTCATCCCATACCCTTCCTATCCCTCCTCCCCCCTCACCCCGTATCCTCCATGTCCCCCCTATCTCCTTAACACACACCCTACCTATCCCCCCTTCCCTTAAACCCCCACCCCACCCCAAAATCCTCTGCGACCCTGCAAACCACCTCACAGATCTTCTCACCCACGGAACAGCTTCCCACACCAGCAGAATGCTCGCCAAGAAATGGACAAGAAAATGAACAGAAGACAGTGAGCTTCAAGGCAATGTACACTAACATAGATGGGATTACAAATAAAACAAGTGAACTCGAGAATGGCACTAGAAGAAAACCTTGACATAATAGCACTCACAGAAACAATGCTAACGAAAGCTATAACAAACGCAGTGTTTCCACAGGGCTACTATGTAGTGAGGAAAGAGAGAGAAGGGAGAGGAGGAGATGGTGTAGCTTTGCTACTAAGAGAAGGTTGGAGTTTCGAAGAGATGGTAATTCAGAACTGTGAAGGTTTCAGTGAATACATATCAGGCACCATAGCAACTGGAGGACAGAAAATTATTGCAGTAGTCATATATAACAACCACCGAATGACAGAAGACCCAGACAAGAATATGAGAGAAACAACTTGGCCACCATCAATATAATAGAGAGAGCAGCTTCTGTGGCTAGCAGAACGGATCCAGACTACTAATCATGAGAGACTTCAACCATGGGAAGATAGATTGGGGAACAGAGACCCACATGGAGGCCCAGACACATGAAGACCTAAGCTGCTGGATGTGGCAACAAGTAACTTTATAAGTCAGCATGTCAAGGGGCCGACAAGAATGAGAGGAGGGGATGAACCAGCCTTGCTTGATCTGATATTTACCCTAAGTGAGTCGGATATATGGGAAGTTAAGTTGGAAGCCCCCTTGGGAATAAGTGATCATAGTGTATTGAGCTTTGAGTACTTGGTTGAGCTGGGAATTATCACCCCCCAAAAAGAACTGGGAAACAAAGGGCTGGCGTACCGAAAGGGAAACTATGAGGAGATGATAAATTACTGTGGAATATACATTGGGACACAGAACTCGGAACCAAGTCCGTACAAGACATGATGGACTATGTCACCCAAAAATGTCAGGAGGCTGTAAGCATGTTTGTCCCAGCCCGACAGGAAAAAACAGAGACGCAAAGGAAGAATCCGTGGTTTAATAGGGAATGTATGAAAGCAAATGAGCTGAACAAAAGGGCATGGAGGAACTTCCATAATAACAGAACACCAGAAAGTAGAGAGAGATACCAGAGAACCAGGAACGAGTATGTTAGTGTGAGAAGAGCAGCTGAGAAAATGTATGAAAATGATATAGGTAATAAAGCCAAGACCGAACCAAAGCTACTACACAGTCACATCAGGAGGAAGATAACAGTGAAGGAACAGGTGATGAAACTTAGGGTGGCGAAGACAGGTACACAGAGAATGACAAAGAGGTGTGTGAAGAACTCAACAAAAGGTTCCAGGAGGTCTTTACAATAGAACAGGGAGAAATCACGGCGCTAGGAGAGGTGGCAGCAAACCAGGTGACCTTGGATAGGTTCGAAATTACAAGAGATGAGGTCAAGAAGCACCTATTGGAGCTGGATGTGAGAAAAGCTGTTGGGCCGGATGGAATCTCACCATGGGTATTGAAAGAGTGTGCAGGAGCACTTTGCTTGCCACTCTCCATAGTGTATAGTAGGTCACTGGAAACGGAGACCTACCAGAAATATGGAAGACTGCTAATGTAGTACCAATATACAAAAAGGGTGACAGAGAAGAGGCACTGAACTACAGGCCAGTGTCCTTAACTTGTATACCATGCAAGGTGATGGAGAAGATTGTGAGAAAAAACTTAGTAACACATCTGGAGAAAAGAGACTTCGTGACAACCCATCAACATGGGTTCAGGGCGGGTAAATCTTTCCTTACAGGCTTGATAGAATTCTACAATTAGGTGACGAAGATTAAGCAAGAAAGAGAAGGATGGGCTGACTGCATTTTTTGGACTGTTGGAAGCCTTTGACACAGTACCCCATAAAAGGTTGATGCTAAGCTGGAGAAACAGGCAAGAGTAACTGGTAGGGCGCTCCAGTGGATAAGGGAGTACCTAAGTAATAGGAAGCAGAGAGTTACAGTGAGGGGTGAGACCTCAGAATGGCGTGAAGTCACCAGTGGAGTCCCACAGGGCTCTGTGCTTGGACCTATCCTGTTTGTGATATACGTAAATGATCTCCCAGAGGGTATAGACTCATTCCTCTCAATGTTTGCTGACGACGCCAAAATTATGAGAAGGATTAAGACAGAGGAGGACAGCTTGAGGCTTCAAGAAGACCTGGACAAGCTGCAGGAATGGTCAAACAAATGGCTGTTAGAGTTTAAACCAAGCAATGTAATGCAATGAAGATAGGGGTAGGAAGCAGGAGACCAGATACAAGGTATCATTTGGGAGATGAGATACTTCAAGAGTCAGAGAGAGAGAAAGACCTGGGGTTGATATCACGCCAGACCTGTCCCCTGAAGCTCATAAGAGGATAACATCAGCAGCATATGCCAGGTTGTCTAACATAAGAACGGCCTTTAGAAAATTGTGTAAGGAATCTGTCAGAACATTATATACCACATATGTCAGACCATCCTGGAGTATACGGCTCCAGCATGGAGTCCATATCACGTCAAGCATAAGACTAAACTGGAAATGTTCAAAGGTTTGCCACCAGACTAGTACCGAGCTGAGAGGTATGAGCTACGAGGAGAGACTACGGGAATTAAACCTCACTTCGTTGGAAGACAGAAGAGTTAGGAGGGGACATGATCACCACATTCAAGATTTTCAAGGAATCGACAGGCTTGATAATACAGCTATTTAACACAAGGGGCACACGCACTAGGGGACAAGGTGGAAACTGAGTGTCCAAATGAGTCACAGAGATATTTGAAAGAACTTTTTTAGTGTCAGAGTGGTTGACAAATGGAATGCTTTAGGAAGTAATGTGGTGGAGGCTGACTCCATACACAGTTTCAAATGTAGATATGATAGAGCCCAGTAGGCTCAGGAATCTGTACACCAGTTGATTGACAGTTGAGAGGCGGGACCAAAGAGCCAAAGCTCATCCCCTGCAAGCACAAATAGGTGAGTACAAATAGGTGAGTACACACACACACACACGCACACACACACAAACACACACACACCACACACACACACACACACACACGCACACACACGTGCACCTACACACACACACACGTGCACATACACACACACACACACAGTCTTGGGTCAGCTTTGATAGTGAGCGGACATGTAGGGTCAGCGGTCCGCGTATACCGAGGGAATAATAGGGTCAAGTGAGCAGGTATACTGTGCAGTGAGAATCGGGACAGTATAAATCGAACAGTGGCATTGCAATGCAACACATGATCACATCTCGTGGTTAATTATCTTAGTGAATTTAAAGAAGATTGCTAGTGAAGATCGACTTCTTGAGGCATCATCAGTCGCATCAGCTGGGACCCACGTGGAGACCTGAAGAACTCACAGGATTACCGACGGAACGCGGTGTATTCACCTAGAGTGCATGCATGGTGCCGGCTGGTAAAAGTGTCTCTCATAAGTCTCCAACAGTGTGCAAGGTTTAAATAATATCATATCGTAGCAGCTAATGCATTCCATTCAATAACACAGTCGTAAGTTGCCGGAAACGCTGCGGGTACTAGTGGCTTTACAAGATTGTAAATAATGTACTATTTAATGTATTCTCTCAAACCCAATGTACCTTCTTGTATATAAATAAATAAATAAACAAATAAATAAGTGGTAGACAGGTAACAGGGACAGCAACTGTAAGCTCACTGGGAACCCGGATAAGCCGCTAATCCCCTGCCGTAAATGAAGACAACACCTCACGCACCTCCTCTTAACCCCCATCTCACTCCCCCAAACCCCCCCCCCACTCCTACTCTCCCTTACCACTGACTAATGTACACATGCACACACACACTCCCTCTCTCTCGTTCTCTCTGTTCTCTCTCTCACTCACTCACTCTCTCTCTCTCTCTCTCTCCTCTCTCTCTCTCTCTCTCTCTCTCTCTCTCTCTCCTCTCTCTCTCTCTCTCTCTCTCTCTTGCTCTCTCTCTATCTTACTCTCTCTCTTGACAAGGGACAAAATGGCAGGAGGATGCAACAGGGACACAGGGATAGTCAAAGTGACCAAACAAAGGAACTGTTAACCCAAGTTCTGGAGGAATTCAGGAGGGAGATACATGAAATGAGAATTATAATTAACAACCTGCAAAGTGAGCTGACATCAGCAGAGGAGGAGATCAAATCCCTCACAGAGAAAAATAAAGAGACCGTGCATCAGATTATCATCCAAAGCAAAGGTGGGATTGGAGCATTGGAAGGAAATGCCCTCTGTACCTGAAACGTTTGTGGAAAGAATGAGAAAGAGCTCAGAAGCAATAGCCACAGTGAGGGAGGTAGAAATGCAAGCTGCTACCTCACAGGAAGTAGCAAGGTGCACCACTCAGCTGCTGGAGAGAAAAAGATCAGTGGTAGTTGTAGGCATCAAAGAACAGGAAGGATCCAATAGGCAGGAATGGAATAGCAAGGATAGACAGGCAATACATGGGCTACTGAAGGGGTTACAGATAGAAGGGGCTGAACAAAACATTGAGAAGGTTTTCAGGTTGGGCAACAAGGACAGAAACCGACTTGTAAAGGTGGTGTTTACAAACGAAACCACGAAGGAGGATATTCTCGAAAGGAAGAGTTGTCTGCAGCATGTGGAGGGATACAAAAAAGTATTCCCACAGAGGGACAGGACGAAGGAGGAGAGAGCCAGGGTAGCAGAGGCAAGGAGGAAGTGCAGGGAGAGAGGAGCAAACCAGGATATCACAGCCCAAACACAACACTCCCAGAGACAAGAGGGGAACCCAAAACCAGCATCCCAGCAACACCGGAGGGGAGGGCAACACCACCACCCCACTCTACATAGAAACCCTCCCTTCCCCTCACCCTACCTGCCCCCACCCAACCCTCCGTCCACCCCCATCCCATTCTGACCCTGTCACCCCTTCCCCATTCAAGTCATGTCCCCCCTCCACCTTCCCCCCCCCCTGTCTCCCCTCCCCTTCATCCCATACCCTTCCTATCCCTCCTCCCCCCTCACCCCGTATCCTCCATGTCCCCCTATCTCCTTAACACACACCCTACCTATCCCCCCTTCCCTTAAACCCCCACCCCACCCCAAAATCCTCTGCGACCCTGCAACCACCTCACAGATCTTCTCACCCACGGAACAGCTTCCCACACCAGCAGAATGCTCGCCAAGAAATGGACAAGAAAATGAACAGAAGACAGTGAGCTTCAAGGCAATGTACACTAACATAGATGGGATTACAAATAAAACAAGTGAACTCGGAGAATGGGCACTAGAAGAAAACCTTGACATAATAGCACTCACAGAAACAATGCTAACGAAAGCTATAACAAACGCAGTGTTTCCACAGGGCTACTATGTAGTGAGGAAAGAGAGAGAAGGGAGAGGAGGAGGTGGTGTAGCTTTGCTACTAAGAGAAGGTTGGAGTTTCGAAGAGATGGTAATTCAGAACTGTGAAGGTTTCAGTGAATACATATCAGGCACCATAGCAACTGGAGGA
Organism: Procambarus clarkii; assembly: GCF_040958095.1. Classification (NCBI taxonomy): domain Eukaryota; kingdom Metazoa; phylum Arthropoda; class Malacostraca; order Decapoda; family Cambaridae; genus Procambarus; species Procambarus clarkii. The sequence continues at coordinate 198,240 of NW_027189387.1, forward strand.
CAGAAAATTATTGCAGTAGTCATATATAACAACCCACCGAATGACAGAAGACCCAGACAAGAATATGATAGAAACAACTTGGCCACCATCAATATAATAGAGAGAGCAGCTTCTGTGGCTAGCAGGAACGGATCCAGACTACTAATCATGAGAGACTTCAACCATGGGAAGATAGATTGGGGAACAGAGACCCACATGGAGGCCCAGACACATGAAGACCTAAGCTGCTGGATGTGGCAACAAGTAACTTTATAAGTCAGCATGTCAAGGGGCCGACAAGAATGAGAGGAGGGGATGAACCAGCCTTGCTTGATCTGATATTTACCCTAAGTGAGTCGGATATATGGGAAGTTAAGTTGGAAGCCCCCTTGGGAATAAGTGATCATAGTGTATTGAGCTTTGAGTACTTGGTTGAGCTGGGAATTATCACCCCCCAAAAAGAACTGGGAAACAAAGGGCTGGCGTACCGAAAGGGAAACTATGAGGAGATGAATAAATTACTGTGGAATATACATTGGGACACAGAACTCGGAACCAAGTCCGTACAAGACATGATGGACTATGTCACCCAAAAATGTCAGGAGGCTGTAAGCATGTTTGTCCCAGCCCGACAGGAAAAAACAGAGACGCAAAGGAAGAATCCGTGGTTTAATAGGGAATGTATGAAAGCAAATGAGCTGAACAAAAGGGCATGGAGGAACTTCCATAATAACAGAACACCAGAAAGTAGAGAGAGATACCAGAGAACCAGGAACGAGTATGTTAGTGTGAGAAGAGCAGCTGAGAAAATGTATGAAAATGATATAGGTAATAAAGCCAAGACCGAACCAAAGCTACTACACAGTAACATCAGGAGGAAGATAACAGTGAAGGAACAGGTGATGAAACTTAGGGTGGGCGAAGACAGGTACACAGAGAATGACAAAGAGGTGTGTGAAGAACTCAACAAAAGGTTCCAGGAGGTCTTTACAATAGAACAGGGAGAAATCACGGCGCTAGGAGAGGTGGCAGCAAACCAGGTGACCTTGGATAGGTTCGAAATTACAAGAGATGAGGTCAAGAAGCACCTATTGGAGCTGGATGTGAGAAAAGCTGTTGGGCCGGATGGAATCTCACCATGGGTATTGAAAGAGTGTGCAGGAGCACTTTGCTTGCCACTCTCCATAGTGTATAGTAGGTCACTGGAAACGGGAGACCTACCAGAAATATGGAAGACTGCTAATGTAGTACCAATATACAAAAAGGGTGACAGAGAAGAGGCACTGAACTACAGGCCAGTGTCCTTAACTTGTATACCATGCAAGGTGATGGAGAAGATTGTGAGAAAAAACTTAGTAACACATCTGGAGAAAAGAGACTTCGTGACAACCCATCAACATGGGTTCAGGGCGGGTAAATCTTTCCTTACAGGCTTGATAGAATTCTACAATTAGGTGACGAAGATTAAGCAAGAAAGAGAAGGATGGGCTGACTGCATTTTTTTGGACTGTTGGAAAGCCTTTGACACAGTACCCCATAAAAGGTTGATGCATAAGCTGGAGAAACAGGCAAGAGTAACTGGTAGGGCGCTCCAGTGGATAAGGGAGTACCTAAGTAATAGGAAGCAGAGAGTTACAGTGAGGGGTGAGACCTCAGAATGGCGTGAAGTCACCAGTGGAGTCCCACAGGGCTCTGTGCTTGGACCTATCCTGTTTGTGATATACGTAAATGATCTCCCAGAGGGTATAGACTCATTCCTCTCAATGTTTGCTGACGACGCCAAAATTATGAGAAGGATTAAGACAGAGGAGGACAGCTTGAGGCTTCAAGAAGACCTGGACAAGCTGCAGGAATGGTCAAACAAATGGCTGTTAGAGTTTAACCCAAGCAAATGTAATGCAATGAAGATAGGGGTAGGAAGCAGGAGACCAGATACAAGGTATCATTTGGGAGATGAGATACTTCAAGAGTCAGAGAGAGAGAAAGACCTGGGGGTTGATATCACGCCAGACCTGTCCCCTGAAGCTCATATCAAGAGGATAACATCAGCAGCATATGCCAGGTTGTCTAACATAAGAACGGCCTTTAGAAAATTGTGTAAGGAATCTGTCAGAACATTATATACCACATATGTCAGACCAATCCTGGAGTATACGGCTCCAGCATGGAGTCCATATCACGTCAAGCATAAGACTAAACTGGAAATGGTTCAAAGGTTTGCCACCAGACTAGTACCCGAGCTGAGAGGTATGAGCTACGAGGAGAGACTACGGGAATTAAACCTCACTTCGTTGGAAGACAGAAGAGTTAGGAGGGACATGATCACCACATTCAAGATTTTCAAGGGAATCGACAGGCTTGATAAATACAGGCTATTTAACACAAGGGGCACACGCACTAGGGGACACAGGTGGAAACTGAGTGTCCAAATGAGTCACAGAGATATTTGAAAGAACTTTTTTAGTGTCAGAGTGGTTGACAAATGGAATGCTTTAGGAAGTAATGTGGTGGAGGCTGACTCCATACACAGTTTCAAGTGTAGATATGATAGAGCCCAATAGGCTCAGGAACCTTTACACCTGTTGATTGACGGTTGAGAGACGGGACCAAAGAGCCAGAGCTCAACCCCCGCAAGCACAACTAGGTGAGTACAGACACAAACATCCAGTCTGGCTAGAAATGATTAACACCTTTCGTGGAAAGAGGATAAGACCTCACTCATAATCCGCCCCCTCGCTTACCCCCCCATCTCACTAACCCAATACACTCCTCCCCCCCCCCCACTCCTACTCCTCACACTCTCTCTCTATATCTCCTTCTTTCCCGATCTCCCTCTCTCCTCCTCCCTCCCTCTCCCACACACGCACACACACACACACACACACACACACACACACACACACACACACACACACACACACACACACACACACACACACACACACACACACACACACACACACACACACACACACACACACACACACACACACACACACACACACACACACACACACACACACACACACACACACACACACACACACACACACACACACACACACACACACACACACACACACACACACACACACACACACACACACACACACACACACACACACACACACACACACACACACACACACACACACACACACACACACACACACACACACACACACACACACACACACACACACACACACACACACACACACACACACACACACACACACACACACACACACACACACACACACACACACACACACACACACACACACACACACACACACACACACACACACACACACACACACACACACACACACACACACACACACACACACACACACACACACACACACACACACACACACACACACACACACACACACACACACACACACACACACACACACACACACACACACACACACACACACACACACACACACACACACACACACACACACACACACACACACACACACACACACACACACACACACACACACACACACACACACACACACACACACACACACACACACACACACACACCACACACACACACACACACACACACACACACACACACACACACACACACACACACACACACACACACACACACACACACACACACACACACACACACACACACACACACACACACACACACACACACACACACACACACACACACACACACACACACACACACACACACACACACACACACACACACACACACACACACACACACACACACACACACACACACACACACACACACACACACACACACACACACACACACACACACACACACACACACACACACACACACACACACACACACACACACACACACACACACACACACACACACACACACACACACACACACACACACACACACACACACACCACACACACACACACACACACACACACACACACACACACACACACACACACACACACACACACACACACACACACACACACACACACACACACACACACACACACACACACACACACACACACACACACACACACACACACACACACACACACACACACACACACACACACACACACACACACACACACACACACACACACACACACACACACACACACACACACACACACACACACACACACACACACACACACACACACACACACACACACACACACACACACACACACACACACACACACACACACACACACACACACACACACACACACACACACACACACACACACACACACACACACACACACACACACACACACACACACACACACACACACACACACACACACACACACACACACACACACACACACACACACACACACACACACACACCACACACACACACACACACACACACACACACACACACACACACACACACACACACACACACACACACACACACACACACACACACACACACACACACACACACACACACACACACACACACACACACACACACACACACACACACACACACACACACACACACACACACACACACACACACACACACACACACACACACACACACACACACACACACACACACACACAGAGGGCGTGTGTGTGTGGGACAGGGACAGTCACTAGAGACGGGAGACGTACCAGAAATATGGAAGACGGCGAATGTGGTCCCAATATACAAAAAGGGCGACAGACAAGAGGCACTGAACTACAGGCCAGTGTCCTTGACTTGTATACCATGCAAGGTGATGGAGAAGATCGTGAGAAAAAACCTGGTAACACATCTGGAGAGAAGGGACTTCGTGACAAATCGCCAACATGGGTTCAGGGAGGGTAAATCTTGCCTTACAGGCTTGATAGAATTCTACGATCAGGTGACACAGATTAAGCAAGAAAGAGAGGGCTGGGCGGATTGCATTTTCTTGGATTGTCGGAAAGCCTTTGACACAGTGCCGCATAAGAGGCTGGTACATAAGCTGGAGAGACAGGCAGGTGTAGCTGGTAAGGTGCTCCAGTGGATAAGGGAGTATCTAAGCAATAGGAAGCAGAGAGTTACGGTGAGGGGTGAGACCTCCGATTGGCGTGAAGTCACCAGTGGAGTCCCACAGGGCTCTGTACTCGGTCCTATCTTGTTTCTGATATATGTAAATGATCTCCCGGAGGGTATCGATTCATTTCTCTCAATGTTTGCGAACGATGCTAAAATTATGAGAAGGAATAAAACAGAAGAGGACTGTTTGAGGCTTCAAGAAGACCTAGACAAGCTGAAGGAAAGGTCGAACAAATGGTTGTTAGAGTTTAACCCAACCAAATGTAATGTAATGAAGATAGGTGTAGGGAGCAGGAGGCCAGATACAAGGTATCATCTGGGAGAGGAAATTCTTCAGGAGTCAGAGAAGGAAAAAGACTTGGGGGTTGATATCACGCCAGACCTGTCTCCTGCAGCACATATCAAGAGGATAACATCAGCGGCATATGCCAGGCTGGCCAGCATACGAACGGCATTCAGAAACTTGTGTAAAGAATCATTCAGAACTTTGTAAACCACATATGTCAGGCCAATCCTGGAGTATGCAGCCCCAGCATGGAGTCCATATCTAGTCAAGCATAAGACTAAACTGGAAAAGGTTCAAAGGTTTGCCACCAGACTAGTACCTGAGCTGAGAGGTATGAGCTACGAGGAGAGACTACGGGAATTAAACCTCACTTCGCTGGAAGACAGAAGAGTTAGGGGGGACATGATCACCACATTCAAGATTCTGAAGGGAATTGATAGGGTAGATAAAGACAGTCTATTTAACACAAGGGTAACACGCATAAGGGGACACAGGTGGAAACTGAGTGCCCAAATGAGCCACAGAGATATTAGAAAGAACTTTTTTAGTGTCAGAGTGGTTGACAAATGGAATGCATTAGGGGGTGATGTGGTGGAGGCTGACTCCATACACAGTTTCAAATGTAGATATGACAGAGCCCGATAGGCTCAGGAATCTGTACACCTGTTGATTGACGGTTGAGAGGGGGGACCAAAGAGCCAGAGCTCAACCCCCGCAAACACAACTAGGTGAGTACAACTAGGTGAGTACACACACACACACACACACACACACACACACACACACACACACACACACACACACACACACACACACACACATAATGCATTAGGAAGTGATGTGGTGGAGGCTGACTCCATACACAGTTTCAAGTGTAGATATGACAGAGCCTAATAGGCTCAGGAATCTGTACACCTGTTGATTGACGGTTGAGAGGCGGGACCAAAGAGCCAGAGCTCAACCCCCGCAAACACAACTAGGTGAGTACAACTAGGTGAGTACACACACACACCAGTTGATTGACGGTTGAGAGGCGGGACCAAAGAGCCAGAGCTCAACCCCCGCAAGCACAATTAGGTGAGTACAATTAGGTGAGTACACACATACATAAACAAACACACACACACACTGAGGTTAGTGTAGACTAACAAACGCTAGGGAAAAGAAAAGGGATCAAACAGGATGGTAAGAAAACAGAACACAGGTGGAGGAGAGGAACAGGACGAGTCATACATGGAGATGACTGTTCGCGCATGGAGGGAAATCACTGAAGAACTGAAAGACATGAGAGGACTCATAAATAAACTGCAGAATGAACTAAAGGCAGCGCAAGAGGAGATTAAAAACCTTAAAAAAGGATCTCCTCAGACTGAGGCCCAGGGGACCAACCCCCAGGCACCAGGAGATGTAGCAATGGCAGGGACCCCTACAATGGGTGCCACCTTTGCTGAAATGCTGAAGATCCCAGGAGCAATGTCCACAGTCAAGGAAGTTGTAATGAAAGCAGTAACCTCATACGAGGCAGCAAGATGCACGAGCCAGTTACTGGAAAGGAAAAGAGCTGTAGTAGTGATAAGTGTTAAGGAACAAGAGGGTTCCACAAGGAATGAATGAAGGTCTAAGGACAAAGCAGCAGTGGCAGGGATACTAAAGGAGATAGGTCTGGAAGGGGCTGAAACAGACATAGAAAAGTTTTTCCGGATTGGCCAGTACAACAAAGACAAAGACCGAGTGATCAAGGTAGTGCTCAAAAACGAGTGCATCAAAGAGGACATACTAGCAAAAAAGAGCAAACTGAAATATGTAACAAATTACAGACAGGTATTCCTTCAGAGGGACATGATGAGGACAGAGGTAATACAGGCAGCAGATGCAAGGAAAAGGCGCAGGCTGAGGGAAGGGAGCCAGAAAACCTCAACCCCCAACCCAGCAATCCCAGTGGGGAGTGTAGAACCCCAACCCAGCACCTCGGGAACCTCAGAGGGGACTGCAACATCCCAACTCACCACCCTATAGGTGGGGAGTTCCACCATTCCACCCTCCCTCCCTACCCCGAGTACCCCCTTCCCTCCCACCCCCTGGTCTTCCTCCTACCCCAAGCCGACCCAGACACGAACTAAGTCCTCCATCCCTTACCCCAGTTTTAAGCCATCCTACCCCTGCCCCTCCTTCCCCCCCACCCCCATCTCCCTCAGAACCCCTGGTAACTACCCCACAGGAGGATGAGCCTACCCAAGCAGCAATGCCCATGGAACAGCTTCCTGCACTAGTGGGGAGGGTGGGTGAAAACGGGCATAGGAAAGTGTACTTCAAGGTAATGTACTCAAACATCGATGGGATTACCAACAAAGCAAGTGAACTGGCAGAAAGGGTGCAAGAAGAAAACCCAGATGTAATAGGACTCACAGAAACAAAATTGTCAGGAGTCATAACAAATGCTGTGTTTCCAAAGGACTTTTATATAGTAAGGAAAGAGAGAGATGGGAGAGGAGGAGGAAGAGTGGCTTTGGTGATATGGAAGGACTGGAGCTTTGAAGAGATGGAAATTCCAGGCTGCGATGGATTCGGAGATTACATTACAGGAACTATGACAATGGGTGCACCTAAGATAATAGTGGCAGTCATTTACAACCCTCCATTAAATGACAGAAGACCTAGACAAGAGTTCGACAGAAACAACATGGCTACCATTAACATAATAGAGAGACCAGCTTCAGTTGCTTGCAGGAATGGATCCAGACTCTTAATCATGGGCGATTTCAACCATGGAAAGATAGACTGGGAGAATGGGGACCCACATGGAGGTGAAGACACATGGAGATGTAAACTTTTCGAAGTGAGTACAAGGAACCTTCTGAGCCAACATGTCAAGGGGCCCACAAGAATGAGAGGAAATGACGAACCAGATAGACTCGACCTGATTTTCACCTTAAGTGGCTCAGAAATAAGGGAAGTCAAATATGAAGCCCCTATAGGAATAAGTGACCACAGTGTATTGATATTTGACTATCTTGTAGAAGTAGGGATAACCTATCCAAGGATGGGATTGGAAGGAAAAAGACTAAATTACCGAAGAGGAAAATATGACGAGATGAGGAATTTCCTAATGGGAATACCATAGGGAAACAGAACTTAGAGAAAAGACTGTACAGGATATGATGGATTATGTCACTCAGAAGTGTTAGGAGGCTGCAGACAGGTTTATCCTAGTAAAAAAAGTGAAAAATGAAAAGCAACAGAAGAATCCGTGGTTCAACCAGGAATGTGCAGCAGTGACGCAATTGAGTAAAAGAACATGGCGAAACTACAAGAACAACAGAACACCAGAGAGCAGGGAGAAATACCAGAGGGCCAGAAATGAGTACATCAGAGTGAGGAGAGAAGCAGAGAGGCAGAATGAAAATGACATTGCGAGTAAAGCAAATACCCAACCAACACTGCTCCACAGCCACATCAGGAGGAAAACAGCAGTGAAGGAACAAGTGATGAAACTGAGAGAAAGGAAGAACAGATGCACAGAGAACGATAAAAAGGTGTGTGAAGAACTCAACAGGAGATTCTAGGAGGTCTTCACAATAGGAGAAGGAGAGGTCCCTGCACTAAATGAGGAGGCAAACCGAACAACCTTGGAGGAAATTTACCTCACTAGTGATGACGTCAAAAGGAATCTGTTGGAGCTGAATGTGTCAAAGACTGTTGAGCCTGACAGAATCTCACCGTGGATTCTAAAAGAAGGTGCAGAAGCACTAAGTGTGTCACTCTCTATGGTGTATAACAGGTCACTGGGAACGGGAGACCTTCCGGAAAGCTGGAAGACAGCTAATGCAGTCCCAATTTACAAAAAGGGTGACAGGCAAGAGGCACTGAACTACAGGCCAGTTTCCTTAACTTGTATACAATGCAAGGTGATGGAGAAGATCGTGAGGAAAAGGCTCGTAGAGCATCTGGAGGGAAACAGCTTTGTAACACACCACCAGCATGAGTTTAGAGATGGAAAATAGTGCCTCACAGGCCTAATAGAATTCTATGACCAAGCAACACAAATTAGGTAGGAAAGAGAAGGGTAGGCAGACTGCATTTTCTTGGACAGTCAGAAATCCTTTGACACAGTACCCCACAAAAGTCTGTTACAAAAGTTGGAGCAGCAGGCAGGAGTAAAAGATAAGGTTCTCCAGTGGATAAGGGAGTATTTAAGCAATAGGAAACAACGAGTAACGGTGAAGGGGGAGGCATCAGAGTGGCGAGATGTCACCAGCGGAGTCCCACAGGGCTCTGTACTCGGACCCATCCTGTTTCTAGTACTTGTAAACGACCTTCCTGAGGGTATACACTCATTCCTCTCAATGTTTGAAGACGATGCAAAAATTATGAAAAGAATCAAAACAGATGAAGATAGACAGAGACTACAGGTCGAACTGGACAAACTGGAGGAATGGTCTAAAAAATGGATGCTAAAGTTCAACTCAGGAAAGTGTAAAGTAATGAAATTAGGCGAAGGGAGCAGAAGGCTAAACACAAGGTACCATCTGGGAGGGGAAATCCTACAAGAGTCAAATAGAGAGAAAGATCTGGGGGTCGATATCACGCCGAACCTGTTCTCAAAGGCCCACATCAAAAGGATATCATCAGCGGCATATGCTAGACTGGCCAATATAAGAACTGCCTCTAGAAACTTGTGTAAGGAATCGTTCAGGACCCTGTATACCACTTATGTAAGACCAATCCAGGATTATGCAGCTCCAGCCTGGAGTCCATACCTAGTTAAACACAAGACGAAGTTAGAGAAGATTCAGAGGTATGCCACCAGACTAGTCCCGGAACTGAGAGGAATGAGTTACGAGGAAAGGCTAAGGGAACTGAACCTCACAACCCTGGAAAACAGAAGAGTAAGGGGAGACATGATAACCACCTACAAAATTCTCTGGGGAATTGACAGGGTTGACAAAGACAAGCTCTTTAGTGCGGGTGGAACACGAACATGGGGACACAGGTGGAAACTTAGTACCTAGATGAGTCACAGAGACGTTAGAATTTTTTTTTTTTAGTGTCAGAGTAGTTAATAAATGGAATGCTCTAGAAAGTGATGTGGTGGAGGCTGACTCCATACACAGTTTCATATGTAGATATGATAGAGCCCAGTAGGCTCAGGAATCTGTACACCAGTTGATTGACAGTTGAGAGGCGGGACCAAAGAGACAAAGCTGGACCCCCGCAAGCACAATTAGGTGAGTATCTAACAGGAAGGAGCCAGAAAATAATGGTAAAGGGCGAGAAGTCGGACCGGCGAACAGTAATGAGTGGAGTACCTCAAGGGTCGGAGCTGGGACTAATTCTGTTTCTAAATTACGTAAATGACATGTTTACAGGAGTAGAATCTTTCATGTCGATGTTCGCAGATGCCCCAAAATTACTGAGAAGAGTTATGACAGATGAGGATGATAGATTCCTCTAAGAGGACTTGAAAAGGTTGCAGGGATGGTCAGAGAAATGGTTACTGGAGTTCAACACGAGCAAATGTAAAGTTATGGAATTGGGATTATGTGATAGGAGAACAAAGAGACAGTACAAAAGTGAAGGGGAAGTGCCTACCTATGACGATTCGAGAATGAGACCAGGGAGTGGATGTAACACCTAATCTAACTCCTGAGGCACATATATAAAGGATAACTACAGCAGCATACTCTGCACTGGCAAAAGTTATTCAGAAACCTAAATGAGGAGGCTTTTAGGGTACTTTACACTGCCTACGTGAGACCAGTCTTGAAGTATGCTCCACAATCATTGAGTCCCCACCTGAAGAAACACAAGGAAACTGGAATAGCTTGAAACGAGGCTCATCCCAGAGCTACTAGGGATGGGCTATGAAGAGTGCCAAAAGGAACTGAATCTTACGACACTAGAAAAAAGAAGGGAGAGGGGGAGATACGATAGAAACGTATAAAATACTCAGGGGAATTGACAAAATGGAAATAGACGAAATGTTCACACGGAATAGTAACAGAACGAGGGGACATGGGTCGAAACTCAGATGAGTCACAGAGATGTTAGGAAGTATTCTTTTAGCGTAAGAGTAGGGGAAAAATGGAATGCACTTAAGGAGCAGGTTGTGGAAGCAAACTCTATTCATAATTTAAAACTAGATATGATAGGGAAATGGGACAGAAGTCATTGCTCTAAACAACCGATGGCTTGAAAGGCTGGATCCAAGAGTCAATGCTCGATCCTGCAGGCACAAATAGGTGAGTAAAAACACGGACACACACACACACACACACACACACACACACACACACACACACACACACACACACACAAAAGGTAGCGCGCGGAGAAGGTAGGGGACACACGCGATTAGTGAGGTCCGCGGAAATTCGTCAATTTCTCGGGACATTGAAGGAGTATAGAGGCTAGATCATAGTATTTGGCCTCTCGCAGTGTGTAGCTTGCAGGGTGCAACATAGCATAGTCATATCGCTAGTGATAGTGCGAAGATTTGGCGAAGAAACCAAAAGTGGAGCTAGGGCATCACCGGTGCATGTGAGTGTGTGACCTGACCGGGTGGGACGACCCGCCGTGGAGCTACCTGATTGTGCTGTTGAGTGGTGACTGTGATCAGTGGTACAGTGAATTAGTGAACTGTCACATAACGATACAGTGACTGACTCCAGAGCTTTGTGTTGAAAGAGAAGAACGACCTCATCAATCTACCAGCACTTAGTGAATCACCTAGTGGGAGACAACGACGGATAACCATCGGCATCATACATCGCTCATCTGGTTGTGTGAGCGGGAGGCAGAATGGTATGTACCCCTCTCTGGTCAATTAATCAGGTGTACAGATTGAGGTAAAAGATTATCAAATTCTCGTTCAGGATATCATATATATTTAAAAATCTCAGAGTGGCTCATTTAGGCAGAGGTAACGCATAAGGGATATCTTGACACATACACGCACACAAGTGTGCACACGCTAGAACAGACACACACACGCGTGCACACACACACACACACACACAATTGTCCAGTCAGGGGAAAAGGCATCTGGGATAGGACCTTACTATCCCCCACCCCATCTTGACTGCACCATCGGACCTGACCTGACTTAATCGCCATCTCCCCCCCCACCCCCAGTCCCCCGCATCGCCCATACACGCACTCTTCCCCTCCCCACTCTCCCTCTCTCCCACTCCCTCTCTCCCTCTCCCACTATCTCTCTCCTGCTCTCTCTCTCCTGCTCTCTCTCTCTCTCTCCTGCTCTCTCTCTCTCTCTCCTGCTCTCTCTCTCTCTCTCTCTCTCTCTCTCTCTCTCTCTCTCTCTCTCTCTCTCTCTCTCTCTCTCTCTCTCTCCTCTCTCTCTCTCTCTCTCTCTCTCTCTCTCTCTCTCTCTCTCTCCCTCCCTCTCTCTCTCTCTCTCCCTCTCTCTCTCTCTCTCTCTCCCTCCCTCTCTCTCTCTCTCCCTCTCTCTCTCTCTCCCTCCCTCTCTCCCTCCCTCCCCCTCTCCCTCCCTCTCTTTCCTTCCCCCTCCCTCTCTGCCCACACACACACACACACACACCTCACCCGCTCTCTCCCTCACCCGCTCTCTCCCTCACCCGCTCTCTCCCTCACCCACTCTCTCCCTCTCCTCTCTCTCCCTCCCGCCTCTCTCTCCATCTCCTCCCCCCCCCCTCCCCTTCTACTTTCTTCTCACTTCAGTGGAAGGGTCGGATCCTCCCCACCCACCCATTTATCTCTCCCTTTATCACTCCCTTTCTCTCTCTCTCTTTCTCTCTCTCTTCCTCTCTCTCTCTCTCTCCCTCCCCCATCCCAACAGGGTCAAGCATGGCAGCCAGAGGTCCCAGGGGAACAGGAAAGAGCCAAGGTGACGAGATGAAGGAAATGTTCGCCCAGTTTCTGGAGGACATCAAGAGTGAGATGCAAGAAATGATGCAGGAAATGAAGAACGAAATAAGCAACCTGAAAAGAGAGCTGACAGCAGCAAAGGAGGAGATTAGAGCCCTCAAAGAAAATGGTATCGAGGCTGAGAATCAGAAAACCACCCAGGGAGAAGGTGATAATAGTTTTCTGGATGAGAATGCCACAATAAAAGCAACATTTGCGGAAATACTAAAAAAAAATAACTCTGAAGTAATGACTGCAGTGATGGAGGTGGCCATGAAAGCAGCCACCTCGCAGGAGGCGGCACGCTCCACTAGCCAACTGCTGGAAAGGAACAGATCAGTGGTTGCTGTGGGTATTAAGGAGCAGGAAGGATCTAATAGGACAGAGTGGAGTGACAAGGACAAAGCAGCAGTGAATGAAGTACTAAAGGCACTAGACATGGAAGGGGCTGAGCATAGCATTGAGAAGGTTTTCAGGCTAGGCCGGTACAACAAAGACCGAGACCGAATGATAAAGATAGTGTTTGCAAACGAGAACACAAAGGAGAAGATCCTATCAAGGAAGAGCTCCCTGAAAAACGTGGAAAAATTAAAAAATGTATTCCTCCAGAGAGACATGACAAGGGAGGAGAGAGCCGTGGCGGCAGAAGCAAGGAAGAGGCGCAGGGCGAGAGGGGAAAACCAGGAAGTAACAGCTCCCAACCCAACACCCCCAGAGGCGAGGGGGGAACCCACAACCAGCTACCCAGTAACACCAGAAGGGAGGACAACCCCGCCTCCCTCCACTGCATAGAAAACCCCCCTACCCCAAACCCTCCCTGCCCCCACTCAAATGTTCAGCAAAATCTCCCTCCCCCCACACCCAATCCCCACCCTTCTACCCCTCCCCTCCTCCCGAGTCCTCCCTCCCCCCCTTTCCTTCCCGTCCTCCCTCCCCTTTCACCCCATACCCTCCCTGTCCCTCCCCCTTCACTGGATCCCCCGCCCCTCATCCCAGTATCCTCTGAGACCCTGTTATCCACCTCACAGGTCCTCACACCCATGGAACAGCCTCCCCCACCAGCAGAACACTCACCAAGGAGGCGATTTGAGAAGGGACAGAAGAAAGTGAGCCTCAAAGCGATGTACACAAACATAGATGGAATTACAAATAAAGCAAATGAGCTTGGAGAACTGGTACTAGAGGAAAACCCAGACATAATAGCCCTCACAGAAACAAAGATCACGAAAACGATAACAAATGCAGTGTTCCCACAGGACTATTATGTTATGAGGAAAGAGAGGGAAGGAAGAGGTGGGGGTGGTGTAGCTCTGCTGGTAAGACAAGGCTGGGATTTTGAGGAGATGGATATTCAGGGCTGCGAAGGTTTCAGTGACTACATAGCAGGTACTGTAACAAATGGAGGGAAAAAAATTATAGTCGCAGTCATATATAATCCACCACCAAATGACAGAAGACCTAGACAGGAATATGATAGAAACAACATGGCCACCATTAACATAATAGAAAGAGCAGCTTCTGTTGCTAGCAGGAATGGATCTGGACTACTAATTATGGGAGACTTCAACCATGGGAAGATAGATTGGAAGAACAGAGACCCGCATGGAGGACCAGAAACATGGAGAGCTAAGCTGCTGGACGTGGCAACAAGAAACTTTCTAAGCCAGCACACCAAAGAACCAACAAGAATGAGAGGAGAAGATGAACCAGCAATGCTTGATTTGATATTTACCCTAAATGAATGGGATATAAGGGAAGTTAAGATGGAAGCGCCCTTGGGAATGAGTGATCACAGTGTATTGAACTTTGAGTACCTGGTAGAGCTAGGACTTATCTCCCCCCAAAAAGAACTAGGAATCAAAAGGCTGGCATACCGAAAGGGGAATTATGAACAGATGAGAAGTTTCCTAAGTGAAATACCTTGGGACACAGACCTCAGAGATAAGTCTGTACAGGGTATGATGGACTATGTTACCCAAAAGTGTCAGGAGGCAGTAAACAGGTTCATCCCGGCCCAAAGGGAAAAATCCGAGAAGCAACAGAAGAATCCATGGTATAATAGGGCATGTATGGAAGCGATGAAACTGAACAAAAAGGCGTGGAGGAACTTCCGGAATAACAGAACACCAGAAAGCAGAGAGAGATACCAGAGAACCAGGAATGAGTACGTCAGGGTGAGAAGAGAAGCAGAGAGAAATTTTGAAAATGATATAGCAAACAAAGCCAAGACCGAACCAAAGCTACTCCACAGTCACATCAGAAGGAAAACAACAGTGAAAGAACAGGTATTGAAACTTAGAACAGGCGAGGACAGGTATACAGAGAATGACAGAGAGGTGTGTGAGGAACTTAACAAGAGGTTCCAGGAGGTCTTCACAATAGAACAGGGTGAGGTCACTGTGCTAGGAGAAAGGGAGGTAAACCAGGCAGCCTTGGAGGAGTTCGAAATTACGAGAGAGGAGGTCAAGAGACACCTGCTGGATCTGGATGTTAGAAAGGCTGTTGGTCCAGATGGGATCTCACCATGGGTACTGAAAGAGTGTGGAGAGGCACTTTGCCTGCCACTCTCCATAGTGTATAGTAAGTCACTACAGACGGGAGACCTACCAGAAATATGGAAGACGGCGAATGTGGTCCCAATATACAAAAAGGGCGAGAGACAAGAGGCACTGAACTACAGGCCAGTGTCCTTGACTTGTATACCATGCAAGGTGATGGAGAAGATCGTGAGAAAAAACCTGGTAACACATCTGGAGAGAAGGGACTTCGTGACAAATCGCCAACATGGATTCAGGGAGGGTAAATCTTGCCTTACAGGCTTGATAGAATTCTACGATCAGGTGACACAGATTAAGCAAGAAAGAGAGGGCTGGGCGGACTGCATTTTCTTGGATTGTCGGAAAGCCTTTGACACAGTACCGCATAAGAGGCTGGTACATAAGCTGGAGAGACAGGCAGGTGTAGCTGGTAGGGTGCTCCAGTGGATAAGGGAGTATCTAAGCAATAGGAAGCAGAGAGTTACGGTGAGGGGTGAGACCTCCGATTGGCGTGAAGTCACCAGTGGAGTCCCACAGGGCTCTGTACTCGGTCCTATCTTGTTTCTGATATATGTAAATGATCTCCCGGAGGGTATCGATTCATTTCTCTCAATGTTTGCGGACGATGCTAAAATTATGAGAAGGATTAAAACAGAAGAGGACTGTTTGAGGCTTCAAGAAGACCTAGACAAGCTGAAGGAATGGTCGAACAAATGGTTGTTAGAGTTTAACCCAACCAAATGTAATGTAATGAAGATAGGTGTAGGGAGCAGGAGGCCAGATACAAGGTATCATCTGGGAGAGGAAATTCTTCAGGAGTCAGAGAAGGAAAAAGACTTGGGGGTTGATATCACGCCAGACCTGTCTCCTGCAGCACATATCAAGCGGATAACATCAGCGGCATATGCCAGGCTGGCCAACATACGAACGGCATTCAGAAACTTGTGTAAAGAATCATTCAGAACTTTGTATACCACATATGTCAGGCCAATCCTGGAGTATGCAGCCCCAGCACGGAGTCCATATCTAGTCAAGGATAAGACTAAACTGGAAAAGGTTCAAAGGTTTGCCACCAGACTAGTACCCGAGCTGAGAGGTATGAGCTACGAGGAGAGACTACGGGAATTAAACCTCACTTCGCTGGAAGACAGAAGAGTTAGGGGGGACATGATCACCACATTCAAGATTCTGAAGGGGATTGATAGGGTAGATAAAGACAGTCTATTTAACACAAGGGGAACACGCACAAGGGGACACAGGTGGAAACTGAGTGCCCAAATGAGCCACAGAGATATTAGAAAGAACTTTTTTAGTGTCAGAGTGGTTGACAAATGGAATGCATTAGGAAGTGATGTGGTGGAGGCTGACTCCATACACAGTTTCAAGTGTAGATATGACAGAGCCCGATAGGATCATGAATCTGTACACCTGTTGATTGACGGTTGAGAGGCGGGACCAAAGAGCCAGAGCTCAACCCCCGCAAACACAACTAGGTAAGTACAACTAGGTGAGTACACACACACACACACACACACATACACAAAGCTAAAGCTCCACAGCCACATCAGGAGGAAAACCGCAGTGAAGGAACACGTGATGAAATTTAAAAAAAGGGAGAACACATACACAGAGAATGACAAAAAGGTGTGTGAAGAACTCAACAAGATATTCCAGGAGGTCTTCACAATAGAACAAGGAGAAGCCCCTGCACTAAATGAGGAGGCAGCAAACCAAGCAACCTTGGAGGAATTTGACGTCACCAGTGATGAGGTCAAAAGGTGTCTGCTTGAGCTGGATGTGACAAAGGCTGTTGGGCTTGACAGAATCTCACCATGGATACTAAAGGAAGGTGCAGAAGCACTAAGTGTGACACTCTCTATGGTGTATAACAGGTCACTGGAAAAAGGAGACCTACAAGAAAGTTGGAAGACAGCTGACGTAGTCCCAATAAACAAGAATGGTGACAGGCAAGAGGCACTGCATTACAGGCCAGTTTCCCTAACTTGTATACAATGCAAGGTGATGGAGAAGAGTGTGAGGAAAAGGCTCGTAGAGCATCTGGAAGGAAATAACTTTGTAACGCACCACCAACATGGTTTCAGGGATGGTAAATCGTGCCTCACAGGTTTGATAGAATTCTATGACCATGCAACAAATATTAGGCAGGAAAGAGAAGGGTGGGCCGACTGCATTTTCTTGGACTGCCAGAAAACCTTTGACACAGTACCTCATAAAAAGCTGTTAAAAAAGTTGGAGGAACTGGCAGGATTAAAGGGAAGGCGCTCCAGTGGATAAGGGAGTACTTAAGCAACAGGAAACAGCGAGTAACGGTGAGGGGGGAGACATCAGAGTGGCGAGATGTCACCAGCGGAGTCCCACAGGGCTCAGTACTTGGACCCATCCTGCTTCTAATATATGTAAACGATCTTCCGGAGTGTATAGACTCATTCCTCTCAATGTTTGAGAGGAACCTGGAAAAACTGGAGGAATTGTCTAGAAAATGGCTGCTAAAGTTCCACTCAGGAAAGTGTAAGGAAATGAATTTAGGCAAAGGGAGCAGGAGGCTGAACACAATTTACTATCTGGGAGGTGAAATCCTACAAAAGTCAAATACAGAGAAAAATCTGGGGGTCGATATCACACCGAACCTGTCCCCAGAGACACACATCAAAAGAATCTCATCAGCGGCATATGCAAGACTGGCCAACATAAGAACTGCCTTTACAAACTTGTGTAAGGAATCATTCAGGACCCTGTATACCACTTATGTCAGACCAATCCTGGAATATGCAGCTCCAGCCTGGAATCCATGCCTAGTTAAACACAAGACAAAGTTAGAGAAGATTCAGCGGTATGCCACCAGACTCGTCCCAGAACTGAGAGGAATAAGCAACGAGGAAAGGCTAAAGGAGCTGAACCTTGCGTCTCTGGAAAACAGAAGAGTAAGGGGGAGACATGATAACCACCTACAAAATTATCTGGGGAATTGACAGGGTGGACAAAGAAAAACTTTTCAGCACGGGTGGGACACGAACAAGGGAACACAGGTGGAAACGTAGTACCCAGATGAGCCACAGAGACGTTAGAAATAATTTTTTGAGTGTCAGAGTAGTTAATAAATCTACGGGCTCACCATAGCCCGTGCTACCTGGAACTTCTTGTTCCAGGAACTTGTTCTTGTACCTGCAACTTCTTGTTCCAGGTAGCGAATCTTTAACAACAACAACAGTTAATAAATGGAATGCTCAAGGAAGTGATGTGGTGGAGGCTGACTCCATACGCAGGTTCATATGTAGATGTGATAGAGCCCAGTAGGCTCAGGAATCTGTACACCTGTTGATTGACAGTTGAGAGGTGGGACCAAAGAGACAAAGCTCAACCCCCACAAGCACGATTAGGTGAGTACAATTAGGTGAGTACACACACACACACACACACACACACATACACACACACACACACACACACACACACACACACACACACCTAGAGTTTAACCCAACCAAATGTAATGTAATGAAGATAGGTGTAGGGAGCAGGAGGCCAGATACAAGGTATTTATCTGGGAGAGGAAATTCTTCAGGAGTCAGAAAAGGAAAAAGACTTGGGGGTTGAAATCACGCCAGACCTGTCTCCTGCAGCACATATCAAGAGGATAACATCAGCGGCATATGCCAGGCTGGCCAACATACGAACGGCATTCAGAAACTTGTGTAAAGAATCATTCAGAACTTTGTATACCACATATGTCAGGCCAATCCTGGAGTATGCAGCTCCAGCATCTAGTCAAGGATAAGACTAAACTGGAAAAGGTTCAAAGGTTTGCCACCAGACTAGTACCCGAGCTGAGAGGTATGAGCTACGAGGAGAGACTAAGGGAATTAAACCTCACTTCGCTGGAAGACAGAAGAGTTAGGGGGGACATGATCACCACATTCAAGATTCTGAAGGGAATTGATAGGGTAGATAAAGACAGTCTATTTAACACAAGGGGAACACGCACAAGGGGACACAGGTGGAAACTGAGTGCCCAAATGAGCCACAGAGATATTAGAAAGAACTTCTTTAGTGTCAGAGTGGTTGACAAATGGAATGCATTAGGAAGTGATGTGGTGGAGGCTGACTCCATACACAGTTTCAAGTGTAGATATGATAGAGCCCAATAGACTCAGGAATCTGTACACCTATTGATTGACGGTTGAGAGGCGGGACCAAAGAGCCAGAGCTCAACCCCCGCAAACACAACTAGGTGAGTAACTAGATGAGTACCTGATTGAAGAAGGGTTATTGAACTCGAGGAGGGATTCTGAAACCAAACGTTTAGCATACCGAAAGGGAAACTATGAGGAGATAAGAAAATTTCATAACAGATATAACATGGGAAACAGAGCTCAGGGAATAGACGGCCCAAATTTTTTTTTTTTTTTTTTTTTTTTTTTTTTTGAGATATATACAAGAGTTGTTACATTCTTGTACAGCCACTAGTACGCGTAGCGTTTCGGGCAGGTCCCTGGAATACGATCCCCTGCCGCGAAGAATCGTTTTTTCATCCAAGTACACATTTTACTGTTGTGTTAAACAGAGGCTACAGTTAAGGAATTGCGCCCAGTAAATCCTCCCCGGCCAGGATACGAACGCATGACATAGCGCTCGCGGAGCGCCAGGCGAGTGTCTTACCACTACACCACGGAGACTTAATATGATGACTACATCACGCAGAAGTGCAAGGACGCAGCAAGCAAGTTTGTCCCAGCCCAAAAGGAAAACAGTGAAATGAAGATGAGAAAATCATGGTTTAATCAGAGATGTAGGCTAGCTAAGCAGCAAAGTAAAAGGGCATGGATAAACTATAGAAATAACAGGACACTGGAGAGCAGAGAAAGGTACCAGCGTGCCAGGAATGAATATGTCATGATGAGAAGAGAGGCAGAAAGACAATACTAAATTGACATCGCAAGCAAGGCAAAGACTCAGCCTAAATTGTTGCATAGCCACATCAGGAGAAAAACAACCGTAAAGGAACAGGTTATGAAATTAAGGATAGAGGCAGAAGGATTCACTACAAACGACAAGGAAGTGTGTGAGGAACTGAATAAGAAATTCCAGGAGGTCTTCACCTTAGAGTAAGGAGAAATCCCAGATATAAGAGAGGGAATAGCTAACCAGGAACCACTGGAAGAGTTTGAGATTACCAGCGGGGAAGTAAGGAAGTGTTTACTAGAGTTAGATGTGACAAAGGCTATAGGCCCAGATGGAATCTCCCCTTGGATTCTATAGGAAGGAGCAGAAGAACTGTGCCTGCCACTCTCCATAGTGTATAACATATCACTGGCAACAGGGGAAATGCCAGAAATTTGGAAAGCAGCGAACATAGTCTCGATATACAAGAAAGGGGATAGACAGGAGGCACTGAATTACAGGCCAGTGTCCCTAACCTGCATACCATGCAAGCTGATGGAGAAGATTGTGCGAAGAAAGCTAGTGGAACACCTGGAGCGAAAGAACTTTGTAACACAGCATCAACATGGGTTCACGGATGGCAGGTCCTGCCTCACAGGGTTACTTGAATTCTACGACCAGGCAACAAAAATAAGGCAAGAAAAAAAAGGGTGGGCAGACTGCATATTTTTGGATTGTCGGAAAGCCTTTGATACAGTGCCACACAAGAGGCTAGTGAAAAAGCTGGAGATGCAGGCTGGAGTTAAAGGGAAGGCACTCCATTGGATAAAAGAGTACCTAAGCAACAGGAGACAACGAGTCTGTGTGAGGGGTGAGGTCTCAGATTGGCGAGACTTTACGAGTGGAGTCCCGCAGGGGTCAGTCCTTGGGCCTGTACTGTATCTGATATAAGTAAATGATTTCCCAGAGGGTATAGAATCGTTTCTCTCAATGTTTACCGATGATGCAAAAATTATCAGGAGTATTGAAACTGAGGACGATAGTAGGAGGCTACAAGATGACCTAGACAGACTGAGTGAATGGTCCAACAAATGGCTGTTGAAGTTCAACCCGAGTAAATGCAAAGTAATGAAACTAGGCAGTGGAAACCGAAGGTTAGACACAGGATACAGAATAGGAGATGAAGTACTTAATGAAACGGACAGAGAGAAAGATCTAGGAGTTGATATCACACCAAACCTGCCTCCTGAAGCCCACATAAAAAGAATAACGTCTGCGGCATATGCGAGGCTGGCTAACATCAAAACAGCGTTCAGGAACCTGTGTAAGGAATCATTCAGAATCTTGTACACCACATATGTAAGACCAATCTTGGAGTATGGGGCCCCAGCATGGAGCCCGGACCTTGTCAAGCACAAGACGAAGCTGGAAAAAGTCCAAAGGTATGCCATTAGACTAGTCACAGAACTAAGAGGCATGAGTTACGAGCAAAGGCTGCGGGAAATGCACTTTACGACACTGGAAGACAGAAGAGTAAGGGGAGACATGATCACAACCTACAAAATCCTCAGAGGAATCAAATGGGTAAACAAGGATAAACTATTCAACGCTGGTGGGACGCGAACAAGGGGACACAGCTGGAAACTGAGTACCTACATGAGCCACAGAGACGTTAGAAGGAACTTTTTCAGTGTCAGAGTAGTTAACGGATGGAATGCATTAGGCAGTGATGTGGTGGAGGCTGACTCTATACACAGTTTCAAATGTAGATATGATAGAGCCCAGTAGGCTCAAGAATCTGTACACCAGTTGATTGACAGTTGAGAGGCGGGACCAAAGAGCCAAAGCTCAACCCCCGCAAGCACAAATAGGTGAGTACAAATAGGTGAGTACATACACACATACCAAACACACACACACACTCACATACCAAACACACACACACACACACATACCAAACACACACAAAAACTCACAAACACACCAAACACAACCCTACAAAATAATCATACACACACACACACACACATAAACACACACCCACACACACACACATACCATATGGGGCCTCGTAGCCTGGAGGATAGCGCGCAGGATTCATAATTCTGTGGCGCGGGTTCGATTCCCGCACGAGGCAGAAACAAATGGGCAAAGTTTCTTTCACCCTGAATGCCCCTGTTACCTAGCAGTAAATAGGTACCTGGGAGTTAGTCAGCTGTCACGGGCTGCTTCCTGGTGTGTGTGTGTGTGTGTGTGGTTAAAAAAAAAAAAAAAAAAAAAAAAAGTAGTTAGTAAACAGTTGATTGACAGTTGAGAGCGGGCCGAAAGAGCAAGCTCAACCCCCGTAAAAACACAACTAGTAAACACACACACACACACACACACACACTAATGATCATAAATGCATATAGTCCACCGCCAAGCAGCACATGGTCAAAGGAGGAGCTAAATAGTAAACGAGAAGGTCTTATAACAATAATGAGAGAGATCATAGCAAGAGCGGATAACGATAGTTCACGACTGTTGATAGTTGGCGACTTCAACTTTAAATCCATAGACTGGAAGCATATGAAGCTAAAATAGAAGATTTTTTGGACCTGTAAATTTGTAGACCTCATCCTGGAAACATTCTTGTATCATCATGTTAAACAAACTACGAGGATGAGGGAAGGGGACGTTCCTTCCATGCTAGATTTGATATTTACCAGGAAGGAGGAAGAAATATTTGACATTCAGTACCTTCCTTCCCTTGGGTAAAAGTGACCATGTCTTTTTGGAATAAAGTATGCAATGCGTTATAATCTGGAAGAAAATATGAAGGTTGATGCAATTGAAAAACTGACTTTAGGAGAGGATATTATGGCAGCCTTAGAAATTTTTTTTAGTGATTATAATTGGACAGACTTGTTGCTAGGCAAGGAAGTGAATGAGATGTATGTCAGGTTTATGAAATATATGATAAAGGCACAAAAAAAATGATACCAAAACAGAGATGCAGAACTAGGAAACAGGATTGGTTCATCAGAAATTGCGAGAGGGCCAGATACCAAAAGAAACTAAAATGGAATCAATACAGGAAGAGGCCAAACCCCCAAACATACCAGCGATACAAAGATGCGAGAAAACAACTACACGGCAGTGAGGAGAGAGGCAGAAAGAAATTTGAAAAAGGGATTGCCTACAAATGTAAAACAGAACCAGGTCTGTTCTATAAATTCATGAACAACAAATTGCAGGTAAAGGATAATATTTCGAGGTTGAAAGTGGGAAATATATTCACGGAAAATAAAAAGGAAATGCGTGAAACATTAAACGAAAAGTTCCAAAGTGTGTTTGTACAAAATGAAATCTTCAGGGAACCAGATACAATAAGGATTCCAGAGAACAACATAGAGCACATAGAGGTGTCTAGAGATGAAGTGGAAAAAATGCTCAAGGAGCCTAAATAAGAACAAAGCAGTTGGTCCAGATGGAGTTTCACCATGGGTTCTGAGAGAATGTGCACCTGAGCTCAGCATTCCTCTTCAACTGATTTTTCAGGCATCCCTGTTTACAGGAGTTGTAGCTAATGTGTGCAAAAAGGTTAACATAGTTCAATCTACAAAAGTGGAAGCAGGGAAGACCCCCTTAAATATAGACCGGTATCATTGGACAAGTGTAATAGTCAAAATATAGGAAAAAATAATTAAAACTAAATGGGGTAGAAACACTTGGAGAGAAATGATATAATTTTTTTTTTTTTTTTTTTTTTTTTTTTTTTTTTTATTATTTTCTACCACAGACGTGGCCACACATTTACAATGCTAACCAGCATATATACATTTTCTTCTGTCATCCATGGACAGGGTTAGAGAAGTGTTAAACATACAGTTCAAGGGTTTATTGAACACTCAACCACAGAAGGTGATTCGGTGCTTTTAAAATGCTAAGCTAACCTACATACGTAAATACAAAGATACACAGATTTACGTATGCCCTACATAAAGTATTAGATGTGTCTTTTACATAGTGTCATTAATGTACATTCACAAAGGTGAAATGTAATTCTGATCAGCTTCCATATTTGCTTATACCCATACATATACATACACACACACACATACACATACATATATACACACATACATGCATTCACATACATTTGTCTCATTTACCCTGACAGGGTGAGGTAGCTGATAAAGAAACTAGTGTGCAATTAAGCACTTAATCACTGAAGGTGCTTTACAAGCTCAGGTTATATAGTTACATCACATACATACATTGTATGATTGATACATACATGGTCAATTTTGGATACAAGTCCCAATATATCATCAAGTGTTCCAGTACTCATATAGTAACTACAGAGTTCAGCATACCTTAGCCCAGGAGGGCGAAAGTCAGTCAGTATGGGACATTCTACAATATAATGTTCAAGAGAGTGCATGTTTTCTCTTTTCACAAAGTTGACACATTGTGTACTCGACATTTGGGTTTTGAGAAAGCTGCCAGATACGTCTATATCCCAGGCCGTATTCTGGCCACTATAACATCACATTGCCGGGTTCTTGTTCTATTAGTCCCATATGTGAATGTCTCCTCACGATATCTATCATAATATTTAATGCTACAACTTTCAGGTCTTGAGAATTTGTAGGTCGGTGAGATTTTCATTAGATATTTGTTAAGTATTCTCTTTGTCACTGCTAATGAAACACCCATATCAATTTCTACCACTGGTTTTCTGCAAGCTGACTTAGCAAGCATATCAACAGTGTCATGCCTTGAGATGCCAACATGTGATGGTATCCATAGGAATTTAATCTCAAATCTGTTTTCTTTGGCAGCTAAAACATTCATTCGAATATCACTGACTATTTTCTGGGTGTCACTACTATGTGCGTTCAATGCCAGGAGTGCACTCTGCGAGTCACAGTATATAAGTCCACTGCCCTTTGTCTTTTAAAAATTCAGTGGCAAGGTATATGCCTGCAAGTTCGGTTTGAGTTGTACTTGCCCAGTCATTGACGCGCTTCATTGCTGTATGTACGAGAGAAGATTGTTCAAATATGTTACATGCACATCCGGTACATCGTCCACCTTCTTCTACAGAGCCGTCGGTATAGCACTGATAAACATCGTTACCCATACTCTGAGTACTTTCAGTGATGCTTTTTCAGTGTTAACTGTTTTAACAATGTAGTGTGCACACTATCTTTCTTGGGCGCATTTTACAAAATCAACTGATAGATCCCAGTTATCCCATGGAGTAATTGGCTGATTAATCATTAGTCGAGTTGGGTACATATTTAATATTTTGATGGAGTTGGCTACCTTGTAGAACCAATATACATAATCAGATTTCGTTCTTCTTCTATAGACCTCAGGTGAGTGTAGCATATTAGAAAGTTTAGCTTGAAACTTCATGTGTTGTCTAGATCTACTCAATGCCTTCACGCCGAAAACTGTGCTAATAGACAAGATTCTCTCACTTATGGTAGGTAATTTTAACTCTGCTCTCATGTTAACTATTCTCGTGGACTTTGGAGCCCCAAGGATGAGACGCATAGCTTCATTTTGCAAGGTTTCAAGAGATTTCAGCTCTTTGTCAGTATACAGTGTGAGATGTAGAGCATTGTAGTCAATCACAGAGCGTATAAATGATACATAAAACATTCTAGCAAGTCTCACGTTAAGCCCATGATTGACACCAACAAGGACCCGCAAGGGCTTTAATCTCTCCCAAAGTCTCCTCTTGAGAGAAGAAAGGTACCCAGGGTCGTTAATGGGGACACCAAGGTATCTGTAAGACTCGCAGTTCTCAAGTGCTCGCCCATCTATATGATAATTGGGTGGTGGAATACCACATGGAATGAGGGCACGAGTTTTCTGTACAGAGATAAGGAGGCCACATTCCTCAGCTCTAGTAGCAAAAGCGTCGAGCAGAACTTGCATTCTAGGCTCGGTGGCAGCCTGTAAACATATATCATCAGCATAACAAATGACAGTGTCTTCATTATTAGTTGGAAGATCTTTAATAAGTTTATGCATCAGAACGTTGAACAATAAGGGACTGAGGACCCCTCCTTGTGGAGTTCCCAGTTCAAAGTGTTTGCTCTCTGTGCTTTTAACACCATTAAACAAAACATATGCTGTTCGATTAGACAAATAGCCCTTTATCCATTTCAGTAATTTTCCTTGTATTCCC
Organism: Procambarus clarkii; assembly: GCF_040958095.1. Classification (NCBI taxonomy): domain Eukaryota; kingdom Metazoa; phylum Arthropoda; class Malacostraca; order Decapoda; family Cambaridae; genus Procambarus; species Procambarus clarkii. The sequence goes on from NW_027189387.1 coordinate 225,090, forward strand.
AGCTCGGCAAGCTGTTCCAGTATGATTCCTCTGTTTGCTGTATCAAAAGCTGCTGCTAGGTCGATGAAGACTGTTTGGGGGAAGCTTCAATATGTGCGAAGTACTCAGCAAAACAGTGTTGTGTACTGAGCCCAGGCATAAATCCAAACAGTTGGGGTGACAGGTGCCCCTGTATACGATACATGAGTCGGTTAAGAACAATACGTTCAAGCACTTTACAAACACACGATGTTAAAGATATGGGTCTATAATTATCTGAGTGTGGTTTGGGGATGGAACAATGACACTCTTTGTCCAAGCATCAGGTAATACTCCTTCACGTAAACTCATTCTGTACAACACTAATAGTGGATTACCTGGTACGTGTGAGACTAATCTCAGTAGACTGTAAGTAATACCATCCTCTCCAGGAGCAGTTGATTTTCCCATCTTTAGTGCATGATTTAATTCCCATTCAGTTACATCATTAAGGTCCGACACGTCGATAGCTGTACAGGCAAGATTGATGGTTCGTTGTCTGTTGGGGCGTGTGTCATCAAGTTTGTGCTGTATGTTAATTGGGAGTGAGTGTAGCGATGTTATTGCCCATTGATCAAGGAGGATGTTTGCTTGTTCTAGTGGGCTGTGGTGCAGCGGTTTGGTTGGGCTGCTTCTAGAGATTTTTCGTATCTTTTCCCAAACTTCAACAAGTGTTGTTTGCTCATTTATACTTTGTAGGAACTCTTCCCAATGTTTATTACGTATGACGTTGCTCATGTCTCTCACCTCTCTATTTGCAACTAGAAATGCATGCAGGTCACCTTGTGCTTTGGTTCGTTTGTACGTATCTCCAAGTTGCTTTACTCGTTCATGTTCTTTAACAAATACGGGGTCAAGGACCCACTTGGGTGGTGGCAGGTGTTGCCCACTTCTGCTAGGCTTACGACCTGTTCCCCAACACACCCATGTGTCGTAGTAGGTAGTAATCGTATCAACGAGATCTCTGGAGAAGGCTTGTACATTCGTTATTGTGTAATCTTGATACCATTTTGATATACAATTAATAAAGTGGTCATGCAAGCCATATGGAATATTCATTTTCCGTCTCTGATGTCTATTAGGTACATCACACTGTACCTCATAGGAAGCAGAAACTGCATAGTGATCACTAACTAAGTGATTTACCAACGAACATTCCATCCTATCTTGCACAAGGTTTCTACCCATTACATAATCAAGTCTGCCTCCCAATAAATGAGTTTGGGTATCCGTAGTATACACGGTTAATCTGTTGTCATAAACATATTTGATAAATTTGCATCCATTATCGTTGTTAGTACTGTCTCCCAGCGTAATATGTCTAGCATTAAAATCTCCCATGTATATTGTCCCATGATTGTCTAGATCTGGGAACAATGTTACATTGAGTTTCTGGCTTCTGGCATATACGTTGAGGAATGAAAAGTGGCCTGCTGTAGTTTGTACATGAAAGTGATGGTACTGTGTGTGTACATTGTGTGACGTGCTCACAAGAATGTGCGGTAAATCACTTCTGACGTAAGTTAATAGGCCTGTGGCGTTACTGTTATTATAGGATGCATACCCTCTGATCTTTGGTGGGGTTTTGTTTCATATTGGACGTGTAGGGCTCCTGTAAAGCAATTATATCTATGTTGTTACAGGTAACATATGCAATTAGGTCATTCAGTCTTTTGTTGATGCTACGAATGTTCCAACTGAGAAACCTAATGGTCCTCGTGTCAACAGCAGCCATCGTCTTGGTGTTGTTCCTCCCTGGGACTGGTGGTCCCATTGTTGTCCTCGTCCCACTTACACAATGCGTCAATAAGTGACTGTACTACGTAAAGAGCCACACCAACCTGGCGTTTGGTGTCGTCAGGAACATCTGGTGACATCATTAGATTCTTGATCACTGAGGAACTCGGGATGGTCCGCGAGTGAATGCTCTCTGTAAGTCGTATGGCATAATTACTGTCACGCAGAATATATCCTTTTCATTCTCGTACTTGGCTTGAGCGCGTTCATTAAGGTCATGAATCATTTTAAAATATTCTGATGCAGGTCGACTTCCTTTTCAGTTAATGTTTCTGTGTCACTATCACTGTTGTCATCCCTGAGTTGACTGACGACGTCGCTGCCACCGCCTCCGTTGTCGCCGCTGCTGTCGCCGCTGCCGCTGCTGCGCTGCTGCTGCTGCCGCCGCCGCCGCGCGCCGCCGCCGCCGCCGCCGCGCCGCGCTGCTGCCTGCTGCTGCGCCGCCGCCGCCACCACCACCACAGGAACCTTTACCAGCGCGGGCCACGGCTGTGACACAGCTGCATAGAGGCTGCTGTATCTCTTGTGAAGGAGCCTGACGTAGCGCCTGTATAATTTCAGTCAGTTCAGCTACCTGTGCTTGCAAGGTTGCCAACTGTTCTTTAACTGTTGTATCAGGCTGTTGTGTGTTGTCAGGGGCGTTGCTGGTACTGTCACCACTATGGGATGGGTCAACAGTACTAGAGCCGGCATCAGTAGGCACTTGTTGTGTCTCGGGCACTTGCCTCCTTGTGCCAAGGGAGGCTGGCCGTTTGGTACAGTCTGAGTGCCAGATGGTGACTCCCTCCATACCACATCTGAAACACTTCAGCGGCGGTTTAGACGGAGTCACAGATTCAGGATGTTGCCCTGCTTCTGTTGCAGTGTTCTGTTGCTCCTGTTCCTGCTTTCTTTGGTCTCTGGTCTTCTTATACTGACAGTCCTTCAGTGCATGAGGACCGGAATAATATCAGACAGACAGTATGGCTTTCAATCTGGAAGACCTGTGTATCGAATTTACTCAGTTTCTATGATCGAGCAGCAGAGATATTACAGGAAAGACGTGGTTGGGTTGATTGCATCTATCTGGACCTGAAAAAGGCTTTCGACAGAGTTCCACATAAGAGGTTGTTCTGGAAACTGGAAAATATTGGAGGGGTGACAGGTAAGCTTCTAACATGGATGAAAAATTTTCTGACTGATAGAAAAATGAGAGCAGTGATCAGAGGCAATGTATCGGACTGGAGAAATGTCACAAGTGGAGTACCACAGGGTTCAGTTCTTGCACCAGTGATGTTTATTGTCTACATAAATGATCTACCAGTTGATATACAGAATTATATGAACATGTTTGCTGATGATGCTAAGATAATAGGAAGGATAAGAAACTTAGATGATTGTCATGCCCTTCAAGATGACCTGGACAAAATAAGTATATGGAGCACCACTGGGCAAATGGAATTTAATGTTAATAAATGGCATGTTATGGAATGTGGAATAGGAGAACATGGACCTCACACAACCTATATATTATGTGAGAAATCTTTAAGGAATTCTGGTAAAGAAAGAGATCTAGGGGTGGTTCTAGAGAGAAAACTATCACCTAAGGACCACATAAAGAATAGTGTGCGAGGAGCCTATGCCACGCTTTCTAACTTCAGAATTGCTTTTAAATACATGGATGGCGATATACTAAAGAAATTGTTCACGACTTTTGGTAGGCCAAAGCTAGAATATGCAGCGGTTGTGTGGAGCCGGTCGGCCGAGCGGACAGCACGCTGGACTTGTGATCCTGTGGTCCTGGGTTCGATCCCAGGCGCCGGCGAGAAACATTGGGCAGAGTTTCTTTCACCCTATGCCCCTGTTACCTAGCAGTAAAATAGGTACCTGGGTGTTAGTCAGCTGTCACGGGCTGCTTCCTGGGGGTGGAGGCCTGGTCGAGGACCGGGCCGCGGGGACACTAAAAGCCCCGAAATCATCTCAAGATAACCTCAAGATAGCCCATATCTTAAGAAGCACATCAACAAACTGGAAAAGGTGCAAAGACATGCTACTAAGTGGCTCCCAGAACTGAAGGGCAAGAGCTACGAGGAGAGGTTAGAGGTATTAAATATGCCCAAAATAGAAGACAGAAGAAAAAGAGGTGATATGATCACTACATACAAAATAGTAACAAGAATTGAAAAAATCGATAAGGAAGATTTCCTGACACCTGGAACTTTAAGAACAGGAGGTCATAGATATAAACTAGCTAAACACAGATGCCGAAGAAATATAAGAAAATTCACTTTCGCAAACAGAGTGGTAGACGGTTGGAACAAGTTAGGTGAGAAGGTGGTGGAGGCCAAGACCGTCAGTAGTTTCAAAGCGTTATATGACAAAGAGTGCTGGAAGACGGGATACCACGAGCGTAGCTCTCATCCTGTAACTACACTTAAGTAATCACTTAGGTAATTACCAGACATCGGCAGACTCTGCACACACACTAGTGTGAGGTCAGTGTGTAGTGATATTAAAAAGAGTAACACAAGGCATAGGCAATAGCAATTTAGTGTCGGATTGTGCTAAGTGGACAATTACAATAGTAGTACGACATCCATGCTACGAGGGAGGAAACTTGGAGTCTGGCAGCGGTGTGGTCAACAACAACTACAATGGCTACAATGCTTCATACGCACCTGGTGTGCTCTGGGGATTGAGAAGGCAGGTAAGTGCCTCATGTGTCAATTAACGGTGTACAGTGCATTTAGTATATCAATTAGTCTTGGTGTTAATAAAACGTAAAGAAACAGCTATGAAAACGTAAAGAATCTAAAAATATACTGATCATGTGGATATTACTTTATCACACCTAAGTGCCATACGATCACACCATCAACCCCCCCTCCCCTCCCTCCCCCTCAAAATACACCACCCAACACACAAACACACACACTTACTTTCTCTCTCTCCCTCACTCAACCACACTCTCCTCTCTCTCTTCCTCCCTCCCTCACTCCCTTCCTCCCTCTTCCTCACATCATTCCTCTCCCACCCCCTCCATCCTTCCCTCCCTCCCGCCATCGGCTAACCCCCCTCTGTACCACCCCCTCACACCACACACACACACACACACCCACACACACACCACACACACACACACACACACACACACACACACACACACACACACACACACACACACACACACACACACACACACACACAACAAACGCACACACAGGAAAAAACAGAGAAGCAAAGGAAGAATCCGTGGTTTAATAGGGAATGTATGAAAGCAAAGGAGCTGAACAAAAGGGCATGGAGGAACTTCCGTAATAACAGAACACCAGAAAATAGAGAGAGATACCAGAGAACCAGGAACGAGCATGTTAGTGTGAGAAGAGCAGCTGAGAAAATGTACGAAAATGATATATCTAATAAAGCCAAGACCGAACCAATGCTACTACACAATCACATCAGGAGGAAGACAACAGTGAAGGAACAGGTGATGAAACTTAGGGTGGGCGAGGACAGGTACACAGAGAATGACAAAGAGGTGTGTGAAGAACTCAACAAAAGGTTCCAGGAGGTCTTTACAATAGAACAGGGAGATGTCACGGCGCTAGAAGAGGTGGCAGCAAACCGGGTGACCTTGGATAGGTTCGAAATTACAAGAGATGAGGTCAAGAAGCACCTATTGGAGCTGGATGTGAGAAAAGCTGCTGGCCCAGACGGAATCTCACCATGGGTATTGAAAGAGTGTGCAGGAGCACTTTGCTTGCCACTCACCATAGTGTATAGCAGGTCACTGGACGGGAGACCTACCAGAAATATGGAAGACTGCTAATGTAGTCCAAATATACAAAAAGGGTGACAGACAAAGAGGCACTGAACTACAGGCCAGTGTCCTTAACTTGTATACCATGCAAGGTAATGGAGAACATTGTGAGAAAAAACCTAGTAACACATCTGGAGAGAAGAGACTTCGTGACAACACATCAACATGGGTTCAGGGAGGGTAAATGTTTCCTTACAGGCTTGACAGAATTCTACGATCAGGTGACAAAGATTAAGCAAGAAAGAGAAGGATGGGCGGACTGCATTTTTTTGGACTGTCGGAAATCCTTTGACACAGTACTCCATAAAAGGTTGATGCATAAGCAGGAGAAACAGGCAGGAGTAACTGGTAGGGCGCTCCAGTGGATGAGGGAGTACCTAAGCAATAGGAAGCAGAGAGTTACAGTGAGGGGTGAGACCTCAGAATGGCGTGAAGTCACCAGTGGAGTCCCACAGGGCTCTGTACTTGGACCTATCCTGTTTCTGATATCTCCCAGAGGGTATAGACTCATTCCTCTCAATGTTTGCTGACGACGCCAAAATTATGAGAAGGATTAAGACAGAGGAGGACAGCTTGAGGCTTCAAGAAGACCTGGACAAGCTGCAGGAATGGTCGAACAAATGGCTGTTAGAGTTTAACCCAAACAAGTGTAATGTAATGAAGATAGGGGTAGGAAGCAGAAGACCAGATATAAGGTACCATTTGGGAGATGAAATACTTCAAGAGTCAGAGAGAGAGAAAGACCTGGGGGTTGATATCACGCCAGACCTGTCCCCTGAAGCTTTTTATGAGGCTACCTGTCCCCTGAGGCTATTTATGCCCGAAACGCTTTGCGTAATAGTGGCTTTAGGCATTGTATGTACTAGCTATACCTATAAGTTAAACAATCCTTGTAAATATTTATTGTATGTATGTACCTTACCTAAATAAAATTGTATTGTATTGTTGTATTGTATATCAAGAGGAAAACATCAGCAGCATATGTCAGGTTGGCTAACATAAGAACGGTCTTTAGAAACTTGTGGAAGGAATCTTTCAGAACATTATATACCACATATGTCAGACCAATCCTGGAGTATGCGGCTCCAGCATGGAGTCCATATCTAGTCAAGCATAAGAGTAAACTGGAAAAGGTTCAAAGGTTTGCCACCAGACTAGTACCCGAGCTGAGAGGTATGAGCTACGAGGAGAGACTACGGGAATTAAACCTCACTTCGTTGGAAGACAGAAGACTTAGGGGGGACATGATCACCACATTCAAGATTCTCAAGGGAATCGACAGGCTTGATAAATACAGGCTATTTAACACAAGGGGCACACGCACAAAGGGACACAGGTGGAAACTGAGTGCCCAAATGAGCCAAAGAGATATTAGAAAGAACTTTTTTAGTGTCAGAGTGGTTGACAAATGGAATGCATAAGGAAGTGATGTGGTGGAGGCTGACTCCATACACAGTTTCAAGTGTAGATATGATAGAGCCCAGTAGGCTCAGGAACCTGTACACCTGTTGATTGACGGTTGAGAGGCGGGACCAAAGAGCCAGAGCTCAACCCCCGCAAGCACAACTAGGTGAGTACAACTAGGTGAGTACACACACACACACACACACACACACACACACACACACACACACACACACACACACACACACACACACTTACACACACACTTACACACACTTACAACCTACAAAATCCTCAGGGGAATCGACCGGGTAAACAAGGACGAACTTTTCAACACTGGTGGGACGCGAACAAGGGGACACAGGTGGAAGCTGAGTACCCAAATGAGCCACAGAGACGTTAGAAAGAACTTTTCAGTGTCAGAGTAGTTAGCAAATGGAATGCATTAGGAAGTGATGTGGTGGAGGCTGACTCCATTCACAGTTTCAATGTAGATATGATAGAGCCCAATAGGCTCAGGAATCTGTACACCAGTTGATTGACGGTTGAGAGGCGGGACCAAAGAGCCAGAGCTCAACCCCCGCAAGCACAATTAGGTAAGTACAATTAGGTAAGTACACACCAAAGGTATGCTACTAGACTAGTCCCAGAACTAAAAGGCATGAGTTATGAGGAAAGGCTGCGGGAAATGCACCTTGCGACACTGGAAGACAGAAGATTAAGGGGGGACATGATCACAACCTACAAAATCCTCAGGGGAATCGACCGGATAAACAAGGAAAAACTATTCAACACTGGCAGGACGCGAACAAGGGGATACAGGTGGAAACTGAGTACCCACATGAGCCACAGGGATGTTAGAAGGAACTTTTTCAGTGTCAAAGAAGTTAACGGATGGAATACATTAGGCAGTGATGTGGTGGAGGCTAACTCCATACACAGTTTTAAATGTAGATATGATAGAGCCCAGTAGGCTTTAACCTGTACACCAGTTGATTGATCTGTTGAGAGGCGGGACCAAAGAGCCAAAGCTCAACCCCCGCAAGCACAAATAGGTGAGTACAGTTGTTGTCGAGTCAGCCAGCCAGCGGGAGGGTCGCGGGAAGGTCGCGCTGTACGAATATCTCAATATTCTCGGGATTATTAATGATACAGGGGCAGATAACAGATCTAGGGTATCACTAAGGGTACAACCGCGAATAGGAAAGAAAAAAAAGTACAGTACTATCACAAGAACTTGGTGTAAAACAGTGAACAATCTCCAACACAGGCCACGTTGGAGGGCCTCGAGGGTTTTTTGTTTACATATTGGTACCTTACGGGGCTTTCGTGACACACGCACGCACGCACGCACAGGCACGCACATGCAAGCACGCACGCACACGCAAGCACGCACACGCAAGCATGCACACACACGCACACACAGCTAACATAAAAACTGCATTTAGACACTTGTGTACGGAATTATTCAGAACTTTGTATACTACCAATGTCAGACCAATCCTGGAGTATGCAGCCCCAGCATGGAGTCCATATCTAGTCAAGCATAAGACCAAACTGGAAAAAGTTCAAAGGTTTGCCACCAGACTAGTACCCGAGCTGAGAGGTATGAGCTACGAGGAGAGACTACGGGAATTAAACCTCACGTCGCTGGAAGACAGAAGAGTTAGGGGGGATATGATCACCACGTACAAGATTCTCAGAGGAATTGACAGGGTAGATAAATACGGGCTATTTAACACAACACAAGGGGCACACACACTAGGGGACACAGGTGGAAACTGAGTGCCCAAATGAGCCACAGAGATATTAGAAATTTTTTTTTTTAGTGTCAGAGTAGTTGACAAATGGAATGCATTAGGAAGTAATGTGGTGGAGGCTGACTCCATACACAGTTTCAAGTGTAGATATGATAGGGCCTAATAGGCTCAGGAACCTGTACACCTGTTGATTGACGGTTGAGAGGCGGGACCAAAGAGCCAGAGCTCAACCCCCGTAAGCACAAATAGATGAGTTGAGACAAGACACGCGCGCACACACAAACGTTCAGTCAGGGTAGAAAGGATTAACACTTTTTTGGAAAGGTGATAAGGCCTCAAACACTAATACTCAACCCCCCCTCTCCTACCCCCATCTCACTAACTCAAAACACTCCCCCCCACTCCCCACTCCCCCCCCTACAACTGACACCTGATGTAACCATCTCCAACCTCCCAGTTTCCCACGCATCCCCTTCCCCTACAAACACACACAATATGCACGCACTCCCCCACCTCTCTCTCTCTCTATCTCTCTTGATCCCCTACCTCTCTTTCTGTCTCTCTCTCTCTCTATCTCTTGATCCTCTCTCTCTCTCTCTCTCTCCTTCCCTCCCTCCCTACCTCCCTCCCTCTTTCTTACTCCCCCACCTGTCTTGCTCTCTCTCCCACTCTCCATCTCTTTCTTGATCCCCCACCTCTCTCTCTCTATCTCTTGTGATCCCCCCACCTCTCCCCTCCCCTCCCCTCTGTACTATCTTCCTCACTACGTCTCTTCCTATCTCCTTATCTGTTTACCCCCCCCCCCACCAGCATTCCATGCCCTAGCACTATCTATATCTCAAGAGATTTGGATTGTGTCCAAAGAGAACGGTGATGATGCTGAGACTCAGATAATTCATCCAGACACTGTAGCGCACTGAACTACAGGCCAGTGTCCTTGACTTGTATACTATGCAAGGTGACAGAGAAGATCGTGAGAAGGTGGAAATAGTATACTGAAAGAGATTACCAACAT